>NC_142929.1:150522167-150714667 GCF_046866305.1 Octopus bimaculoides | reverse complement strand
TCAATAATAAATAACAAGAAAATTAAGTAAGAAACATAGACAACAACCAGCCAGTTATAGTTGTTCATATGAATATATATTTTACTCTCATCTATTCTTGCTATTAATACTAACTCCAGAGGGTGAGATATTATAAACCTAAAATGTAAATGTGCATAAATATAAATCCTATAAACCTCAAATGTTAATATTCCAAAACACTTTTATGTCAATGGAACATATTAAATAGACTCATACGATTTCTGATTTTATATCTTTATTGTCATCTTGTAGGATTTTGCTGTTGCTACTTTGTGGTTGACAACAGATGGAAATGTGTTCCTACAAGAAGTCAATACTTACAGACATTACCATAACATTGGGAAAGAGGGAAAAGGGGAAGGCGGGAGGGAGTTTCTATATTAATAAACTATTAACTCTGCTGGAATAGACAGCATATATTATGAATAACTGAGTGTTCAAATGTCCCTCCGAGTCTTTGTCAGTACACACACACACAAACAACAAGCATATCCACACACACACACACACACTCTCACACACAAACTCACACACGCAAACATGTACGCACACACACACGCACACACACACACAAACAAACATGTCAACACAGACACACTCTCACACACACACACAAACAACAAACATGTCCACACAGACACACACTCTCACACAAACTCACACACACATACACACAAGCAAACATGTACACAACACACACAAACAAGTCCACACAGACACACACTCTCACACACAAACTCGCACACACAAACACACAAATATGTATAGACACACACAAACACACACAAACACACACACACAGACACACACAAGCAACAAACATGCCCACACAGACACACAAACTCACACACACAAACACACAAGCAAACATGTACACACACACAAACACACAAGCAAACATGTACACACACACAAACAACAAACATGTCCACACAGACACACACTCTCACACAAACACAAATATGTACACACACACAAAGACACACACAAACAACAAACATGCCCACACAGACACACACTCTCACACACAAACTCACATACACAAACACACAAACAAACATGTATGCACACATACACACACATACATACGCACACACGCACAGACACACACGTACAGCTGTACAATGTGTATGTAAGGGAATATATGAATGTGAGTTTATGTGAAATCTGTTGTCTTTGTGTAATCAGAAACATGGATAAATACACACATACACGCATGCACCGCACACAAAAGATCACATGCCTATATACATACATACAATATAAATTAAGAGTATGAAGACCGGGAAAGCCCCCGGCCCATCAGGAATCACTGCAGAGATGCTCAAAATATCTGGCAGTGTTGGCTATAGCCTAGTCACCCGTATTACGAACCAGGTGATACACGAAGGAGTCATACCCTATGACTGGTGTAGCAGCATCATAGTCAACTGCTACAAAGGTAAAGGGGACGCTTTAGATACAAATAATTACAGAGGCATCAAGCTGTTAGATCAGGTTATGAAAGTTACAGAGAGGGTCATAGCCCAACTAATTAGGGAGCGAATCAATTTAGATGAGATGCAGTTTGGGTTCGTGCCAGGTAAAAGCACTACTGATGCCTTATTTCTAGTGAGACAGTTGCAAGAGAAATACCTAGCCAAGGATAAACCTCTGTACCTGGCTTTCGTTGACATGGAGAAAGCCTTTGACAGGGTCCCCCGATCCCTTATCTGGTGGTCAATGAGGAAACTTGGGATAGAAGAATGGCTAGTGAGAGCTGTGCGAGCCATGTACAGAGATGCGGCCAGTAAGGTGAGGGTTGGAAATGAGTACAGCAATGAATTCCGGGTAGAGGTAGGGGTCCACCAAGGTTCCGTCCTCAGCCCCCTATTATTTACCATAGTCCTCCAGGCAATCACAGAGGAGTTCAAGACAGGTTGCCCCTGGGAGCTCCTCTATGCTGATGACCTTGCCCTAATTGCGGAGTCACTATCAGAACTAGAGGAGAAGTTTCAGGTGTGGAAGCAAGGTCTAGAATTGAAGGGCCTTAGAGTCAACCTAGCTAAAACCAAAATCCTAATAAGTAGGAAGGTAGATAAAACACAAACCCCTTCAGGTAGATGGCCCTGCTCAGTATGTAGAAAAGGAGTAGGTAGTAACTCTATAAGATGTACCCGGTGCAAGCTATGGACACATAAGAGGTGCAGCAACATCAAAGGCAGGTTAACTAGCAAGTTAGTTTTTGTTTGTGGCAGATGTTCAGGAGCAATAAAGACTGCAAACAAACAGGAAACAACTTCTATCTCATTCCAGGGTGAAAAACTAGAGGTAGTCGATAGCTTCCGCTATCTGGGCGACCAAGTTAGTAGTGGGGGTGGGTGCGCTGAAAGTGTAGCTGCTAGAATAAGAATAGCCTGGGCAAAGTTTAGAGAGCTCTTGCCCCTGCTGGCGACAAAGGGACTCTCACTCAGAGTAAAAGGCAGACTGTATGATGCATGCGTACGAACAACCATGCTACATGGCAGTGAAACATGGGCTGTAACTGCTGAGGACATACGTAAGCTCGCAAGGAATGAAGCCAGTATGCTCCGTTGGATGTGTAATGTCAATGTGAATACCCGTCAGAGTGTAAGTATCTTGAGAGAAAAGCTGAACATTAGAAGCATCAGTTGTGGCGTGCAAGAGAGACGATTGCGCTGGTATGGACATGTGGTGAGAATGGAGGAGGATAGCTGCGTGAAAAAGTGCCACACCCTAACAGTTGAGGGAACCCGTGGAAGAGGTAGGCCCAGGAAGACCTGGGCTGAGGTGGTGAGGCAAGACCTTCGTACATTGGGCCTCACCGAGGCGATGACTACGGACCGAGACCTTTGGAAATGGGCTGTGCGTGAGAAGACCCGGCAAGCCAAGTAAGATCGTTGCCAGTGCCCCTGGACTGGTTCTTGTGCGGGTGGCACATGAGATGCACCATTTTGAGCATGGCCGTTGCCAGTACCGCCTGACTGGCTCCTGTAGGATTTTCGAGCGAGATCGTTGCCAGTGCCCCTGGACTGGCTTGTGCGGGTGGCACATAAAAGACACCATTTCGAGCGTGGCCGTTTTCGTGCGGGTGACACGTAAAAGCACCCACTACACTCTCTGAGTGGTTGGCGTTAGGAAGGGCATCCAGCTGTAGAAACTCTGCCAAATCAGACTGGAGCCTGGTGTTGCCATCCGGTTTCACCAGTCCTCAGTCAAATCGTCCAACCCATGCTAGCATGGAAAGCGGACGTTAAACGATGATGATGATGATGATGATGATGATATCTATCTATCTATCTATCTATCTATCTATCTATCTATCCGTCTGCCTATCTGTCTGCCTGCCTGTCTGCCTACCTGCTTGCCTATATGTCTGTCTGTCTATCTATCTATTTATCTATCTATCTATTTATCTATACACACACATACACACACACACACACATACACACACACATACACACACATACACACACACACACACACATACACACACACACATGTATACACTTACATGTTTTATACACATAACCATGTAGTTTTGGGGTTGATCCTATGGCATGGTATCCTGAGCAAGTACTTTCTACCATAGCTTTGGGTTGCTCTGTTCTTTGTTAGCTCAATTTTAGTAGGTGAAAATCATATGGAAGCTTGTCATATTTATACATATATGCATGCATGTGTGTAAAATGTGAAAAGTAGGCGTAGGAGTGGCTGTGTGGTAAGTAGCATCGTTACGAACCACATGGTTCCGGGTTCAGTCCTACTGCGTAGCACCTTGGGCAAGTGTCTTCTACTATAGCCTTGGGCCGACCAAAGCCTTGTGAGTGGATTTGGTAGACAAAAACTGAAAGAAGCCCGTTGTATATATATATATATATATACATATATATATATATATGCATGTATGTGTGTGTGCATGTCTGTGTTTGTCCCCCCAACATCGCTTGACAACTGATGCTAGTGTGTTTATGTCCCCGTAACTTAGCGGTTCGGCAAAAGACACCGATAGAATAAGTTCTAGGCTTACCAAGAATAGGTCATGGAGTTGATTAGCTCTACTAAAAAGCAGTGTTCCCGCATAGCCGCAGTCAAATGAATGAAACAAGTAAAAGAGTAAAAGAGTATGTCAGCTTCAGATGTGCAAAGACATATGGCAAGACATACACTAAAAAACTTATCCCACAAAGGGACCCAATCAATCCAGTGGGAGTTACAACTTTCACCTGTTACCAGTGCTTCAAACCATGTAGATCTGCAGTGTAACTGATTAGTCAACTGAAAGGTCATGGACAGACTGTCAGAAATGCCACTGATGATGAAAAAGCACAGACAGACAGCAATCATCTGTGAAGATAGAACAATCAACATATAATGTAAGTATGCATGGATGGATGTACATATTTATGCATATCTTCATGTATACATGCATTTATGCATGTATGCATGCATGTGTTAATTAATATATAAACATGTATGGGTCAATAAATTAAGTATTTGCCAGACATTGCCTTATCTGATTATCATTTATTCCACAGTCTTCAAAATCGTTTGGACGGAAAAAATATGAATTCTGAAGACGAGGCCAGAACAGTAATGGAGGAGTATTTTTCATCACGGACAAATGAATTTTGGAAGAGGGGCTTTGCATGTCTACCAGATAGATGAAAGAGCATTGTAGAAAATAAAGAAGAGTATATTTTAGATTTAAAAAGAACTTTGTTTATCTTAATTTTTAAAAATAAAAGAAGAATGAAAAAACTGCATTATTTATGGGATGACCCAATATAAACTGATATGCATAATGGTACGAGTTTGAAAACCTGACGATTCTATATTCCTCCTAAGATGTTAGACACTGGCCTATCAAGATTAATTTCACAGTTATTATAAATTGATATAGGCCTGATTCTTAATATTTATTTATTCCTTGCCTACTTAAGATATGCAACAATAAATATGAGGCTCAGCTGAAAAGCTCATAGGCTGACCAAGATACTCTCATGGAATGTGACCAAATAAGGTTTATTTTTCAACATAGTTCCCCTTTTCAGTCCACACAGCTCTAGCATCATCTCTTCATAGTCAGCTTATGAACTTTTCATCTGATCCTTGTATCACATTATTTATACGCATAGATTTTGTATCACATTTTGTGAACAATATCCTCATTAGTTACGGCTTCTAGTAAAACAATAGCTGGTTCTGTCCCTTCAAATGACAAGGTTTGTGATAATTCACAAGAGTACAAATATATAAAGAGTTATGAATAAATAGATACGGAGCCAAATCTATATATCAATAAATTTTGTCTAAGCAATGCAAAAATCAAAGGTATCTAAGATTTGGATTGCATTGACTGAGATAAAATTCAAAATAAGCAATATTATGAGAACAAAAATAAAAAAAATACATTGATAGTGTATTATGTTGTAAGAAAAAGAAATGTGTTGTTTTGTGCAGGAAACTCTTTGACATGACAAGGAAGATAAAAAAAAAATAGAAGTTAAGAAAATGATTGCAATTGAAAGAATATAATTTGCAAATGGTGAAATAAAAGTGAGTACAGAGTGTATGTGTGTTTGTGTATGTACATAAATACACACACACACACACACACACACACGCTTACACACACACCTGCTTACACACACACACACACACACACACACACACACACACACACACACACACACACACATATAAAGTGTGAATTATGCCATTAGACATGATTATTTGAAAGTATTAGTTTGTCATCTATTATAATGTAATGACAACATAGCTCTGAGATTTGATAAATTAATACTTTCTCTGCTCTTGTAGGATACTACTGTTTCAGACCTATCTTCTGTGATGAAAATTGCTGCCAACTCACTCTTTTAGCAATCTTTAGTTTTGTCAGCTACAAGGCTTGATTCTAAATTGATAAATAAGGAATCAATGTGGTCACTTGGCTTGATACAAATTCTGGACAAATTTAACATAAGACCATAACCTACAATCTTATAAAAGATAATATCTGAGACCAAGCAATAATAGCTGAAAACAAGGGCATAATGACCAGAGAGAGAAAACATTTATTTAAAGCTGTGCACTGTAAGAACCAAACTGAGATTAAATAACCACAACGAAGATTCTGTAACATATTTTAGAGATGAAGAATTCTGTACATTATTTACATTGGACGAATTTGTATCTTCATCTTGTTTGTTGTTACCACAATGTTTCAGCTGACTTACACTCCAACCTTCATCAGGTGTCCTGATAGAATTTTGAACCCAACCCTGGGTTCTCATTCCTAAAGTATTTCTTGCTGATGTTGTTGTTCGTCTTCTTCTTATTATTCTATGTTTGACTTTTGCTTTGCATTTGTACAAGTTGGATCCAAGTCTCACCCAGAGACCTCAAGAGACAACAAGTTAGAAGTTCATGTAGGTGTTATGCCTAGGGTACCATATATTTGGATTTGTACATAGTGTTGTTCTAGAGAATGTTTAAGAAACCATAAGAAAATTATGTGTTTGTTTTAAAATTTGAGATCACATAGACAGTATTTTACGTAGGATATGGGCAGTTTCCATGAGCACTATCTTTTGAACTTCAGCCATTTTGGGGTTTCCTGGTATCTGAGCTAGGTAGTAATCAGCTCGTTTCACTGTCATTCCCAGGGCACCTATGACAATAGGTATCGTTTTTGTCTTCAGATTCCACATTTTGCTAATTTCTATTTCAAGATCTTTATATTTGCTCAGTTTTATTATTATTATTAATATTATTATTATTATTATTATTACTATTATTATTATTACCATCATGATCATCATCATTATTACTATTATTTATTCAAAGCGCTGCCTAGAATTGAACTCAGAATCTTGGGGTTAGTAACCCATACTCATAACCATTACACTACATGCCTTGAAAAAAAAAAAAAAAAAAATAATAATAATAATAATAATAATAACATCAGCAAAAAAATACCTTAGGAATGAGAACCCAGGGTTGGGTTCAAAATTCTACCAGGACACCTGATGAAGGCTTGGAAAGTAAATCAGCCAAAATGTTGTGGTAACAACAAACAAAATGAGGACACAAATCTGTCCAATGTAAATAATGTAAAGATTCTGTAAGTTTTCATTTGGACTGAGGTGGGATGTCTGGGAATATCATTTGAAGATTTCATCTTTGGGAGAGAAAGTGGGGAAATTCTATGACATTCTATGATGATTTCAAACTGCATCTTCATAAGCAATGTCTATATGTGTAGTGTTATTGGTGTGTGTGTGTGGCTGTGTAGTTAAAAAGCTTGGTTTCAAGGCCTGTGGTCAAGGGATCAGTTCCAATCTGTAGCATTTTGGGTGTCTTCCATAATAGCCTTGGATTCAGTAGATGGAAACTGCAAAGAAGCCCATCATGTGTTTGCATACACAAGCACACATACATACACACAGACACAGACACAGACACACACACACATGTACACACATACACCGCAAGTACACACAAACACACACAAGTACACACACACACAAAGACACATGTTTCTCAAGTAAGGGATCTCTTATTTTGCATGCCTTTGAAGCTGTAAAATGAAGCAGAGGGATGATTTGCTGACAGAAGAAAGGCAACTAGACCACAACTGTACCTGATTATGTTAGGTTTATCAATAAATAACTTAACATAAATACAACCACATGAATTCACTAATTTTTTAGATAAACCACTTTAAAAAGTAGCTGAAAAATCTACATTTAGTCGGGAAATGTTGATTTGCTCAGAACTTTTGCAACAAAAACATCCAGAAAACTGTTGGAGTTTCAAAAAAAATGTACCAAAAATAATCAAATGCAGAATTCAAAATAAAATTTCACCTATACATTTCTTTTTTTATATTTTCTTGGAAAGCAGAGAATTTATTAAACGTTTTACATTAATTTACATAATTATTCCAAATGAACTATTTTTCTGATCAGTTCCTGTTTTGCAGTGTCTATTGCAATACTTGGGGGTATGTACAATATTTTCGTTTTCATGTCTGGAACTAAAAGGAATGAATTGCTGCTGTTTCAAGCAGAGGGTATACAATTAAGACACATTGTAACACTTTTCCAAATACACTTAAGATCAATAGTACATACCTTGATACCTGCATGAAACTACTGTATGATTGATTTACAATGCAGTTAGAATTGCAGATGATGATGGTGATAATGATGATATAACAAACTCCAGATACTTTAAGATCTTAGATGTTCACATACACACACGCACACTTACACCTGCATACATTATATGTATGTATGTATGAACAAGCATATACATACATATATATATACATACATACATAAATACATAATATATATGCATATTCATAGGTGCAGGAGTGGCTGTGTGGTATGTAGCTTGCTTACCAACCAAATGGTTTCGGGTTCAGTCCCACTGTGTGGCACCTTGAACAAGTGTCTTCTACTATAGCCTCGGGCTGACCAAAGCATTGTGAGTGGATTTGGTAGACGGAAACTGAAAGAAGACCGTCGTATATATGTATATATATGTGTGTGTATGTGTGTTTGTGTGTCTGTGTTTGTCCCCCAAGGATTGCTTGACAACCGATGCTTCTGTGTTTATGTCCCCATAACTTAGCGGTTCGGCAAAAGAGACCGATAGAATAAGTACTAGGCTTACAAAGAATAAGTCCTGGGGTCGATTTGCGTTTGACTAAAGGCGGTGCTGCAGCATGGCTGCAGTCAAAATGACTGAAACAAGTAAAAAAAGAGTATGTATATGTGTGTGTGTGTGTATATATATATATATATATATATATATATATATATATATATATATATATATATATATAATTTTATTTAAAAGAGTTCCACCTCTGTCTGTTTTTTATGTTTTTTATTTATATTCTTGTAAAATTTATGTGGGATATAGAATATGGAATATATAATATATAATATACAAAAAAGGGATGGATGGTACAATGAAATGAAGTATTGAATGTCTTATTGAATATATGGAATATGTCTTATTGAATATATGAAATATTGAGTGTTCAATATAAAGGATTAAATATATAAATATATGAAGGCGAATACGTATTTTCTATACCTTGTGGTATTTCATCATGGCCGGTATGACAGACTGTAACAGACTGTAATAGACTGGCTGGTTTTCTGTCTTTTATACCTATTCCTTTGGACAGCAGCAGTATGTGTTTGGCTATTTTTAGAGTTGATGCCAAGTTTATTTTTAGAAATGATGACATTTGATAGATCTTTTGTGTTTTGATTATAGGGATAAGATTTTTGAACCCCAGTAGGTGTTTGGCTATTTTTAGAAATGATGACATTTGAGAGATTTTTTGGGTTTTAGTTATAGGGATAAGATTTTTAAACCCCAAGTAGGATAAATTTAATCATTGTTTGTTAAGAGTAGGTTTGAATTTCTTAATATAGTCTTTTTCTTTGCATTTTCTCTCAATTTCATTCCGGTTGTAAAGTTTATGGAATGGAAATATAATAAAAGTTTGATGACCACATATTGCCAAATGGTTACTCAGTGGTATTTGGTGGACTTCTGGGTTTTTAATCTGTTGTCGATGCACCCGTGAGCGTTCCGATAGTGCATTACCTGTCTGGCCAACGTACAGTTCTTCACAATTAGGGCATTTGATGCAGTAGATTAGATTTCTACTTTCGCAGTTCATGTTCGCATTGGTGAATATTTTCCCTGTCTTTGTGTTCATATATGGGCCGGTATGAATTGACCGGCATGTACCACATCGGCTATCATTGCATTTAGATACAGTGAATGCTTGATTTTTGTTGCTGAGGTCAAACCTTGCCTTTGTTAATAGCTTTTTCAAGTTTTTAGGTTGTCTCTTACTGAGAGTTATATTTTGATCTGTAATGATATTTCTCAATTCCTCACTTTGTGCAAGGATCGGTAAGTTCGCTTTGGCGATATTAAAGATGTTCTGGTGGCATGGATTTTGTGTCACTATAAATGGAATGATCTTTTCCTGTTTGTCTCTTCTTTGTGGTGTCCTCAGTTGTTGTATGGGTATTTTCGAAGCCCGCTGAATACCATTTTCTATGAGTAGTGATGGGTACTTTTGCTTTAGCAGAAATTCTTTCAGTTCCATCAGGCGCTGATTTCTGGTCTCTATATCCTCTACAATAGTACATATTCTCCTGGCTAAATCAAATTTCACCCCACCAAAAGGCAGAAATATCTACCTTGACATACTGCTGCTGTCCAAAGGAATAAGTATAAAAGACAGAAAACCAGCCAGTCTATTACAGTCTGTTACAGTCTGTCATACCGGCCATGATGAAATACCACAAGGTATAGAAAATATGTATCTGCCTTCATATATTTATATATTTAATCCTTTATATTGAACACTCAATATTTCATATATTCAATAAGACATTAAATACTTCATTTCATTGTACCATCCATCCTTTTTTTTAATATTATATATTATATATTCCATATTCTATATCCCACATAAATTTTACAAGAATATAAATAAAAAACATAAAAAACAGACAGAGTTGGAACTCTTAAATAAAATAATATATTCCTCTATACACGATCATACAAAACCCTTTTTTTTGTATTTATTTTTACTCACATATATATATATATATATACACACACACATATATATATATATGCACACATATATAAACAGATATATATAAATATTTATGTATATATATGTCTATATATATGTACACACATTCGCCATGATAGATCGCTAGACACTAAACCTTTTTCTATTTTCTCTCCCTGTTTATTTCTGTGTTCCTTTCTGTCGAAGAGCATAGGCTCGAAACGTAAAAGACTTTCTCACTTCCCGAGCGTTAAACTAATACATCTGTTTGTTGTTTACACGCCTGTCTTCATCTTATGTTTTTTTGTCAATTCTCACTATATATGAACACACACACACACACACATACATATGTATATACATATACACACATACATATATATATGCGCATATATATATATATCATCATCATCCTCATCACCATTTAATGTCTGCCTTTCATATATATATATATATATATATATATATATACACATATAAATGTTCAACATAAATATATAGTGAAAAGATATGAATATCGAAAACAGATCTACAGATCTTCAGATGATGGAAAGGAACCTACTATATACACATACCATATAGGATATTTAATTTAAATTTTTGTCTGGTGTATAACACTGAACTTTATTTATGTATTATGACTATAGCATGCATTTCTTCATTGAGCAACTACTTCAAAGTACACACACACATGCACCTACACCCACTTATGGTATGAATACATGTATATTTAGTCTGCGTGTGTGTATATATATGTATATATATATAGACATCGCTCTTTGTCTGTCTCTGTAAATATATGTATGTATACACACACACATGCATGTGTGTGTGTGTGTGCGTGTGCATATTCATATGTGATGAGTAAATTTCATCTTATATTTATTGGATTTGCATAACTTTAAAAGAGATACGGAGGAAGAAGTTGGTTATATGGATACTTACATATAACACATAAATATAAAGCACACACATATGTATACATAGATAATGCATACTTAAGTGTATATATATATATATATATATATATACACACACACACAAATACATGAATGCATACATGTATATATACACGTAAATGTATGTATGTGTATGAACACACACACACACACACACACATATATATATATATATATATATATATATATATATATATATATATATATATATATGTATATATATATATATATGTATATATATATATATATGTATATATATATATATATATATGTATATATATATATATATATATATATATATATATATATATATATATATATATATATATATATATATATATATATATATATATATATATATATATATAGGAAAAGAGAGGAAGAGAGAGCAACAGAGAAGACAAAGGAAGAAATAAGAAGAAATAAAATACTCCCAGTTTCAGCAAAGAAAACTGACAGTTTTGATTCATTTCTTTCCCAATTTCTACAATCAATTATTGATAAGGTGTCAAAGAGTGAAAGGTGCTATTGAGTTCCATTCACCAACATGGAACTGGAAAGAATTGATTGCAGCAAGATAGTTTTGTGGGTAACAATCACCCAACTCTGCACATGCACACAGAAATGCATAGAGTAATGTGAGGGTATGTATATGTATATATATATATATATATATATATATATATATATATAAGCACATAACTGTCTGTCTATCTATCTATCTATCTGCCTGTCTGTCTGTCTGTCTATCTATATATGTGTTTATATATATATATATATATATATATGTGTTTTTATATATATATATATATATGTGTGTTTATATTATATATATATATGTATATATAAACATGTATACATAGATATGTATATGTGTGTTTATATATATGTATATATATGTACATATATATGTGTATATATATATATATATATATATATGTGTGTGTGTGTGTGTATGTATATATATATATATATATATATATATATATATATCATAGATACATACATACACACACACACACACACACACACATATATATATATATATATATATATATATATACTCACACACATACATATATGTGTGTGTGTCTGTCTGTATGCATGTATGCATATATATGAAGGCTGAGATGAATGAGATGTATTGTTAATATTGAATAGCATTTAGCGAACTTCTTAGAAATTTGAAAATAATTCAGGATTATCTGTGTTTAAAGGATTTGCCATTATTCCATTATTCCAGTGCCTGGTGAAGTGAAGCAATGTTCTTCATTTTACTTGGTACTTCAAAATATTTACCACTCCCATTTATATCTGTTTTCATGTCTTGCTTCTTTCAGCTTAAAGGAAAATGGTTAAAATGTTTTCAATGTGTTAAAGTTTAACTTAGTTGTCTTTAGAAAGGTTATGAAATATTCATACAAAGTTAATTTAATTTCTGAAACTATTGTATTAACTATCTACAATGATGGGAAGATGTATGTTGATGAAGTATATGTCATTATGTTGGATAGTAGTTGCTGAGAAGTAGAAATGAAACGTCTTAACTCTTTTCTATATTGGTTTCAAATTTTGGCACAAGACCAGGAATTTTAGGGGATGGGGAAAGTTAATTATATCGACTCCTGTGCTCAACTGGTACTTGTTTTATCGACCCTGAAAGGATGAACTGTAAAGTCAACATCAGCGGAGTTTGAACTCAGAATGCAAAGATGAACAAAATGCCACTAAGCATTTTGCCAAGCATGCTAATGGTTCTGTCAGCTCGTCACCTTAACCCATTACCTACCAGTGATCTCATATGAGATCACTTAAAAATACAAATTTCGTAATTATCTGTGATATCTAACCTTTTTGCTATATCTACTAGGTATATTTCTCTGATATTCAAATGAGGTTTGCTAATTTTTCATCGAATATCTCGCTTATTTCTATTCAAAATGTTATTTTGATCATTCCAGCGTGTTTCTAAGGTTGTTTTATGCTAGAAATCAGAGTTTCATAAAAAAAATTCCAATTAATAAAATTATGGGAGTTAATGGGTTAAATTGTTTTCTATATTGATGAGCAAATGTGAGATGCTGCATCTCAATATATTGTTGCAGATATATTACAATGTAATTAAGAAATTAACTTTGTAGTTATGTGGCTCCAGTTTCTATATCCCGGTTCTGTAGATCTTGAAAATAAGTCTTCCACCATTGCTTTCAGGTGACCCAAAATATATGAGTAAAAGTGGGTAGAAAAAAACTAATAGAGTCTGTCTTATTGACATAATCTTTTGTTTGGCTGAGCTCTACCTCCTGGTGGTTGGACACTTTTAACAGAGTCCATACTGTTGCAATCACCACAAGGATCAGTCCTTGTTGTAGTGTGCCTTAGGGATCATGAGAGCTAAGTGAGCAGAGCACAAGCTCCTGCTAGGGCTTCTCATGCCAGATAGGCCAAGGACTACCTCTTCCCAAAGGTAAAAATGGGCTTATGTAGGAACAATATTCTACCTAGAAGAAAAAACAAAGTTACGGAAGAAAAAGATATGTTGGCATTAGAAAGGGCATCCAGCATTAGAAACAAATCTAAAACAGATGACTGGAGTCGGGTGTAGCTCTTTGTCTTACCAGCTCCAGTTGACCTGTCTAACCCATGCTAGCATGGAAAACAGACGTTAAATGATGACAATGATGATGATGATGATGATGATGGTGATGATATATAAAGCTCAGAGATAGAAAATGGAATTCATAAGATTTTTTTTTTTCCAATCCGTTACAATTGTTTTGACTTATCATGCATCTGTACCTCAAAGGTGAGCTGCTGTCTTGCATCAGAGGTGCAAATTGCATCTCTTCAAGTGACTTTTGAAACAAACATCTTATTCTTGCTTCTCTTCATTTCACCAAGCTCTATTAAGATATAAACTTATCTGCACATGTGATGCAAGATAATTAATAATATACAGCAACTCACCTGTGAGGTACAAATGCACGATGAGCCAAAATGATTTTAGTGCATCTGAATAGAAATCTTTTGAATTCCACTTTCATGGTTTATCTATATAAACTCCATGTGCACCAAGAAATTCCTGAAGTAAATTCAGTAGCATATGCATTATTACTGATGTTGACATCAGGTAGCCAATAACTGTGGATGTGCTTAACACTGCATACTGCAAGGTATATACTCGAATATAATTATAATTTTAACTATCTATCTATCTATCTATCTATCTATATATATATATATATATATATATACACACACACATATATGGCAATCTGATGATGGCTTAGTTGGCCACAACTTCGAAGTTACTGTCAACAACATTCTTGTTTAAGAATAATAATGTGCTCTACAAAGGTATAGAGTAACCCATTAGATTAATGTAAAATTGTTTTTATAGTAACTGAGCATAAGAACAAATAGTTTGTCCCCCACCCAACATCGCTTGACAACCGATGCTGATGTGTTTACGTCCTGTAACTTAGCGGTTCAGCAAAGGAGACTCATAGAATAAGTACTAGGCTTACAAAGAATAAGTCCTGGGGTCGATTTGCTCGACTAAAGGCGGTACTCCAGCATGGCCGCAGTCAAATGACTGAAACAAGTAAAAGAGTAAAAGAGTATATGTATGTATGCATGTATGTATATATACATATATATGTATGTACAGAGAGAGAAAAGAGTGAGAGACAGACAGACGGATGAAAAGACAGACGGATGAACAAATAGATAGACAGATATAAATACATGTCAGCAAGCAGTAAGGCATCCAGTTATAAATTATTGCCATAGAAAAGCTGTCCAGATGATACTGGCACAGAAGGGTGGATGATGGTAGATAATATTATCTATACATATACATATATTCACACACCCATACACACACATACATATGTATGCACACACACAGATACAAATACACACACATGCAAACACACACACACACACACACACACACCCTCACACACATACAGACACACACAAAGACAAGTCATTTGGTTTTGAAAAAATTGATAGAAGCATTTTTAAATGAAATATTGTGTGTGCAGAAGTTGTTAACCATGCAGAAATTTATTTTTGAAATAGGTGATATATTGAAATAAATGTCATCTAATACAAGAAAAAACAAAACTTTACATTATTGATGACTTCTTTATTTACAATATATGCATAACATATTTGTATACATATGTGTGTGTGTGTATATATAGATGCACATATATATGCTCATATACATACACTTATATATATATATATATATATATATATATATATATATATACCGGAGTAAGCACATGAAATGTGCAACAAGGTGGAAAAAAGAGTACTCAAATGCCAGAGGTAGAGTAATATGCTTTATTTAAATAAAGTATATATATATATATATGCTCATACACACACATACATGCACATGTACTCACAGAGGCATATATATATATATATATATATATATACACATACACACACATATGCACACGTGCACGCATACACACACACACATATAAATAGGTAGATACACAGGTAGATAGATAGATAGATAGATAGATAGATAGATAGATAGATAGATAGATAGATAGAGTGACAGATAGATAGATACATATACACACATACAGGCATATATATCGCCATTGATCATCATCACGTTAGCATCCACTTTGCCATGCTTGCATGGGTAGGACCAAATTTGTTGAGGTGAATTTTCTATAGCCATATTCCCTCCCTGTTGCCAATCTTCACCTGCTTCTAAACATGGCCATAATTCCACATGACAAGACATGTTTTCATGAGAGATTAGCAATGAAGGAGGCCACTTGTATAACAGTGACACTTGCTTAAAACTACCATGCTTATTCTCAAGGCCAAGAGACAGTAGCACACACACACACACACAAACACACATATATACATACATGCATACACACACATACACACACACACAAACACACATATATATATACACACATGCATGCACACACACATACATTCATACATATATATGTATGTTTTTGTTCGGTTTCCTTGCATGTCTCCACTATCATTTTTTTGTTCTCAACTTTGACCCTCCATAAATCCCAAATTTTATTTTAGAATTTATGAGAGCAACTGTCTTTGAAGACTCATACTGTCGTTGAATGCTTGAAATGAGGAGTTGATAGACAGCCGACAACTGGGGAAGGTTCCTTTCTCTGTGCTAACTAGTCCTGTTTTCCCTTTTTAATCTCGTTGTTTATGTATTTCATGTTATTTGCACCGTTGGTGATGTCCTGTACCCATATATGTGTGTGTGTGTATATATATATATATATATATATATATAGACATGGGTTGGACAAAATAATCGAAACACCTAGATTCAAAGCATCATAATTTTGAAATATCTATAAAGCTGTCAAAAGCTTGTTTATTTTTATGTTTCTTGATTTATTATTAGTGTTGCTTAATATGTTTTGCTAAAATTGATGTTCCTTTTCAGATACCATCAGAAAAAGGTAATTAAAATTCATTAAAATGACAGATCTATCAGACTTTCAAAGAGGTCAAATTGTTGGTGTCTGTATGGTAGGTGCTAGCATAACCAAAACAGCTGAAATGTTTGGTGTATCAAGAAGTACTGTCTCGAAAGTAATGGCAGCCTTTCAAAAAGAGGGAAAAACCTCCTCATCAAAACAAAACCCCAAAAGAAATCCAAAATTTTCAGATAGGGACCGTTGGACTCTTACGCGAATTGTTAGAAAGGATCACAAAAGTACAGCTCCCAAAATTACTGCAGAGCTTAAGGACCACCTCAAGAACCCAGTTTCCACAAAAACTGTTCGCTGGAAGCTGCACAAAGCTGGATTTCATGGATGGGCTGCAATCAGAAAACCACTAATTTCAAAAACAAACATTGCAAAGAGTTTAGAGTGGAGTAAAAACCTGCAGAATGTGAACAAAATGAAATACTTATAGAAAATATTGCATAGAATTTGAGAAGTGTTTCACCATTATAGATATTTATACTCCAGTGAAATTAAGAAATCAACTCGTAAATAAACAAAACCCTTGAATTCATCCCTACACACACACACACACACACTCAGAGTTGCATATCTATGTAAGCAGTTACGTATATTTGAAGATAATCAAACTAAATTTTCTTCATTTTGAGCCACTCACCCAATGAGTATTTCTGCCAAATTAGGTGAAAAATCTGTTCCACCGTTTTCCAGTAATTTTGCAAATGTACAGACAAACAGATGAAGATGAGTGATTACAATACTCTGCTTTCACTTACATGCGCAGGGTAATAAATAAACAAAAAAAAGAGTAAATATACATTGCATACAATGAAAAGGAAGGGAAATATACATAATACGTGGTCTGATCAATAAGTATCTCGACTGTTGCCGTAGTAACGAAGCTAAAGCACACAGATTGGAGCTGCTTGCTACAGATTGACCTTGAACTCTGCTGAGCATGCTCACTAAGTTATGCTTACAGCAGTGCTTTGAAGGAAGGTGTGTAGCGTGTGGTCGTCGCATTAACCATAACAGAATGTTGAGCAGAGAATCTGCATCAAATTTTGTCAAAAGCTTGGTGATACCTTCTCAGAGGCCTACACAAAGTTTTCAAAACGTTTTCATTGTTCTCGGCACAATCAAGGAAATCTAGTGCAGCTGAAATCCGAGTGTCTTTTTGGACAGCTAAAAGCAGTTTTGGCATAAACTTGCCAGACACGCATCTCATACCCAAATCTTCAGTGATAATGGACTGAACTGAATTGTAACTAATCTGCACATCCTCTGATAACTCACAGATGGTGATTCGATGATTTCCCCTCACAGTTGCACGCACATCTGCAATGTTTTATTCAGTTTTATTGGTCTTCCAGAACGTTCGTCAATATCAACATTTTTTCAGCCATTTTGGAAACATCTGAACCACTCGTACACTTTTGAGCAGCTCATACACTCCTCTCCATACTCTTTCTGCAACATTGCATAGGCATCTGACCAGGTATTGCGATGGCAACTTTCTCTGTCATAATCAGTGTGACGATCACATGCTATGCACCTTCGTTCCAAGTACTACTGTAAACAGAGGAAGTGAGTTAGAACATTAAAACTTAGTGTGCATGTGCAGCAGAGTTCAAGGTCAATATGTGCTTAGTGACTTTACTCTGTGTGCTTTAGCTTCGTTACTACAGCAACAGTCTTGATACTTGTTGATCAGGCCTTGTACACAAAGGCTAAAAAAGGGAGAGGGAATGAGAGAGATGTAGTCCTCCTGATACAGGATGACCTCATGGGATAATCAAGGAAACCCACTGGCCAAGATTTCCCTGAACACGAAGGGCAAGTGCTGAAGAAAATAACAAAGAAGATGAATATAATCATTCCTTTCTTTTCTTTTGGCCTCAAAACCAAACATACAATACAAAATTGTATTGTGCAGAAGAGCTATAAATCATATCGATGTATATATGTACATGTAAACAGAGTAAGAGAATCATGAGGATATTAGTCAAAATGCTTTTAGTATTATTTCCCTTTATATTCTATGTTGAAACTCAGTCATAGTCAAATTTGCCTTTTAGCCATCCGGCATCAATTAAATAAAATACTAGTGGTGTACTGGTTTCAGTTTAATCACCTATACTTCTCCATCCAACGGAAAATATGTGGTGTGTTGTTATTGCACAGTGAAAAATGCAGGTTGTAGCGAAACAGAAAAAATCGTATTTAATTTCATGTTTTTAAGTTCAAATTCAATGAAGTGTATGATGTTTAAGTAAAGGAAACAAGTATGTAAAATAAAAATAACATTTTGTTTCAATTGTTTAAAAAAGTCACTGCACAAGTGTTTGCGTTGCCAATCCTCTAAGAAATTTTCTGTGAATTGCACTAACATGATTTTCAATCTTTCAATTTTTTTCTTGTTTCACAAACAACAATAACAGATTCCCAACCCTACCCTCTTATAATTTGAATGATTTGAGAATTACTGTCAAGAGTTACTATACACACAAGATAATGATTATCTGAAATACAACATCCTTAATATGAATAGGTGCAGACATAGTTGTCTGGTTATGAAGTTTTATTCATAACTACATTACTGGACGATTTTGATCTGCTATTGATATAATTGTGTTTTTAAACACAAGACACCCATAAGAAATATTATCTCTGAACAAATACTGCAGTAAATTTTTTTAACTTTTGCTATGTATATACAATAGCTATTTGTGGATAGATGGTGGGGAGAGATGTGTATGAATAGAATGAGGAGATAGGCCAAAATGAAAACAGGAAGAGAAAATGAGAGGAAGAAAGAGAGAAAATAAAAGTGAGAAAAAAAGAGAAATATGTGAAAAGAGTGAAATAAGTGAAGAAAGGGTGAAAAAAGTGAGAAAAGGAGTGTTAGTTGGTGGTCAAGATAATGTGAGGGAGGATGGGAGAGGAGTGGGGAGGGATAGGAAGAGATGAGAAGGTAAGGGGTGAATAAGTGTGAGATATGCGAGTAGGGGTGATGTGATAGAGCTGCATTAAGGGATGGTTAGACAAAAGGTATGGGTGGGTTTTTAGTAGCAAAATTTAAAGTGGAGGGAAGAATACAAGTATTTCAAATTTCTATAGACTTATGTGATTGTATGGGTTAGTGTGATAGTTAGGAATCAGAGAGGAGGAAAGTTGGTATAATGACATATGCACACACACACGTGCATATATATGTGTGCATATGCATATATATATACACACATATACATATATATACATATGCATACACATACATATATATACATATATACACATGCATACTCACACGCACACCTAAATATATTCATACATGCATTTCTAAACACACACACACACACACACGTTACAACCACATAGTCTATATGCAAATTAATATACAAGATTTAGATGCAAAAGTGATGTAAGTTCCAACTTCAATATCTTGTTTCTTTAAAGTTACTACTTCAAGAAATTTGAAGAGTCTGAATGATATAATAAATAAAAAATCATCTTCCTGGGTATATGTTTTAACTGTCATGCTTGTATGCTTTATAAATTTATGCTCACATATTGATATGAATTTAGAATTCCTATTTAAAATCGAATCCTTGACAAAAATGATTTCCAATGCTTCTATGATACATAAATTTCAGGGCCTTTTATTACTGTCATAAAATTTATTACTGTCAAAAATTTTCAATTGGATGATGTACCAGATACTTTTAACCTTTGGATACATGCTGAAAGTTATGTCAGGCTTTAAAATAAATTAGTATGAGGATGATGTCAAAACATTAATCTATTGTCTGTTAAGCTTATATAAGACTTATTCATGGTGGAAGTTTTGTAAACTGTTATAAACTCATTAATTAGGCAAATCTCTTCTAAATTATTCCTATTACCTGGTTCAATCTGTGTTATAGCCACTATCAATGTAATTAGTACTCTTACAATTGCTATTTGTTAATTTAGCTACCTTCAATGTTGCATAACATATTCCTACAAATTATATTACAATATCTACATTCTGCTGGAAAATGTTTCTTCATTAAAGAAAAAAGTTCTAGTTATAAGTGTGACTCTTCACTCCTAAATAGTGGATTATACCATATAATGTGCCTAGGCCTATTCCTCTAACTCCTACATTTGTAGTTAAAATAAAATTGCTTCTCCTTAAAACCACTTCAAGTCAATCTTTTATTAAGATAGGTTAATTGATCCATAAAAATGAGCTAAGTTACTAACAAGCGAGATAATCTCAATGAAATATTTTTAAGCAACTTTTTTTGTTGTTTGGATGATTCTATAATTTACTCATATATTTATGGTCACATTTGGTTTTCTATTTGGGTTGAATAATCCACTGGAGAGATTAAGAATCATAGGTAGATCTGTGTTTAATGTAAAAGACGGATTAAGACCTTTGAAGAAGCCAATTTTACTTCCCTAAATATATTTACTTACCTAAATATATCAGACGTCAAGGGATTGCAATTAATCATGGTCAGTAGGCCATCATTCATATACAAAGCACCTCCTACATGAAAGAATTCATCCTGAAGTTGGAAGCAAATAAACAGGCCAATAAGGTCAGTGAACTCAGCTGAGTTGCTCATACCCATAGTCATGTCAAAAGTGTTATTTGCATATTTTTATTTGTGTAGAATTATAGCATGTATGTATGTGTATATATGTAGAGTAGATTCCACTTTATAAATCTACTCACTTAATGTATCCAAAATGGATTGGGATGGAATTTTTATACATAAAATCTCTCATTTGATAAATCCAAACCATCGTTTAATAAATTCAATTGCTGCTGCTTCTTCTTAGAGTGTCAACAAGTGGCGGTGAATGAATGAAGTGTCTTTGTTTTGCTCTTAAATACTGACAGGTAAGCTCTTGCAGCCACAGTCAGCCAGCTGTCACGTGGTACACTCCATCATCCAAAAATAGTTCAATAAATATGTAGTACCTGGTGGTGGCTGCTGGAGCCTACCCCACAACCCTGTCATTCAAGTGAAAACAGGCTTCTGGACACCTTGTCAAAATTACATGCCCTTCTCATTCATTGGATGATGGAGTGTACCATGTGACAGCTGGTTGGTTGTGGCTGCTGGAGCCTACTTGTCAGTATTTAAGGAGGGAAAAAACACATCATTTGTCATTGTGCAGAGAGGCAGACACATACACAAGTTGATCAAAATGAAAAGAGACAAATCCGTGGCAGAAAAGATTCAGTTGTAAGAATGTTAGTAAGCTCTTGGGAAAACAACTCAGAGGGAAGCAGCGCACAGTTTAGAAATTTCAAGAGGTCTGCTCTAGAATTTGCTAAAGAATGAGGATGACCTTTGTGCCAAAGAACACGATGGCTGTTCATCAAAGAAAAAGCGCCAATGGGTAAGAAGATAAAGAACCCTTTCAGTCATGAATGACCATAGGATTGCACCTAGGAAGCTACCCTCCAAAGCACAAGTCTGGGCAAGGTTGTTTATGGAGTGAACTGCAGGTGAGTGAACTGGAGCAACGTGAAACAAAGTGTCTTGTCCAAGAACAGCAATCGAACTCACTACCTCATGATTGTGAGCCAATGCTCTAACCACTGACCCATGCATAGCTTTGCTAAGAATGTGCTTTCACCAGGATAGGTCCTTGGTGATGGAGGAGCATAGTGTTTGGTCCTCTACCTGAATGCCACTCATGTTTAGTAGGGTTGTGGTGTGGTGGCATCTTCTTGATATGAATAATGCTTGAGCTTTTTGGCAGCTAAAAATCTAGGCTGACATATCCTCATAAAGGGCGTGGTCATGGTTACAGTTAATGGAATCAATGCAAGTTTAGGATGAGGTGTCTAGGCTGCATCGGGATAATGCATAGCTGGGCAAAGTTTTGGTAGAATTAAGTGGTTTGTGGTGGGGGAATTGTTGGTTGTAGGATCAAGGAGGTCATTGATATATAAAATAAAAAATATTGGAGACAGAACTGAACCTGGGAGAACCACAGTTGATTGAAAATAGGACAAAAAAGAGCTCCTTCAATACATGCCATACTTGTGTGATTAGAGTTTTGCCCTTTTGCCCAAAATAATCTCCTGTACATTTTTTGGCTCCAGAAACAATCAGAACAGAAGAATTGTTTCTTAGTTTATCAGCAAGGAAAAATAATTTCCCCTCACATGAGGAAGAAAAGCAATAGAAAATAATACTTGTGCACACATACACACATAGGAAAACATTCATGAATACAAATCAAACACATATGCACATACATCTAATAATGAACGCACAGGCATAGACAAAATATAGGAAAGTAAACATACATGCACGCAAATACAATACTTACATAAGTACATACTCACACATGCACACCACACACACACACATGCATGAACACGCACACACGCACACACATGCATGCATTAGTTTGGATGTGTTAGCAAGATTAGAAAGGCACTTAATTCCATGGGCGACCATATCTTCCATTATATTGTAGAAGATTTTTCATGATAAAATAAAAATAACCCACACTAAGCTCTTAAACAATATCCAACGTAATGTGGTAAAACTAACATTAATACTTGTGATGGTATCAACAAGGTGAAAATCATTGCAACTAGAGTAAAACTAGATAAATCATAAACATATCAGTATATTGCATTTTGTAAATGAACACTTGTGGAGAAATAACATAAGCAATTGTGAATAGATATTCTTGAATCATATTTCTTGTGTAAATGAATGTTATATTTTACTTTAAATATGTGTACATTGAATGCAGTTTCTTTTCATATTAAATAAAGATATTAAATAACTTTCAGAGGTTTACTTTTGCATCTTAAACTTTTCAGAAATAACAATGAATTTACTTTTATTTTTCTTATTGATGAAAATAAAATTACTTTTATCGATGATATTTATTTCCATCTATTTCTGCATGTTACTTATTTTATTTTTTTTCAAACTAGAATTAAATTTAAGTATGTATATATTTGCTCATATATATTTACATTGCTAAAATGTAATGCTTCTATATGTATGTGTATCAGCGTCGTTGTCATCGTCATCACCACCACCACCATCATCACAATGATCATCATCATTGTCATCATTGTCCTCATTATTTAATGTTCATGTTCCCTGCTGACATGTGTAGGGTGGAACTGATGGATCCAAGGACTGCATCGGGCTTTAGTGTCTTTTCTGGCATGGTTTCTTTGGCTGGATGCCCTTCCTAATGCCAACCACTTTACAGTATGTACTGGGTGATTTTTTTTTATACCATCGTCACTAGTGAGGTCCCCAAGCAGTTTATGAAACAACAAAGCCCAGTGGGAGGGAGGTGAATAGCATTTATTTGAGGAGATGAGGATCTAAAGTAAGCAAAGAGAGAAGGAGCAAGTGATAGATGGTTAGAGTGGTGGTAAGAGTGAGTCTTGTATGTCAATAACAAATGACCTGAAGGAGAGAGAGAGAGAGAGTAATGGTGATCAGTATAAAAGGTGCAATGTTTGCTGGTATGCAATGTAAGAAGCATTCATGTAGTGCCATGTAAAAACACATAGGCACATAAAAGTACCCATGTCATGCTACGTAAAAGCACCCATGTAGTACTGCATAAAAGTGCCTGTGTGGTGCCACATAAAAGCATCCAGCACACTCTGTAAAGTGGTTGGTGTTAGGAAGGACATCCAGCTGTAGAAACTATGTCAAATCAGACTGACGTCTGGGGCTGCTCTCCAGCTTGTCAGTTCTGGTCAAACCGTCCAACTCATGCCTACATGGATAATGGACATTAAACGATGATGATGACGATATTTATGTGTGCGTGTGTGTGTGTGTGTGTGTGTGAGTGTGTGTGTACATATATATACACATACAAATATATGTGTCCGCTATAAGTCATCTCGTATGTATACGTATGAGTAGTATGAATGTGTGTGTGTGTGTGTGCGTATGTGCATTTGTGTGTATCTTGATACAATGCAGTGGTTCAAAATGGGTATCACCATCATATTAGCAGTTCTATTTGTTTCAAATGTTCTGTGTAAACATGGCCAGCCATGGAGAAATATTACCCTACTTGAAGCATGTAAGGGATGGTGATAAGAAGAACATCTGGGCATAGAAAATCTGCTTTAACAAATTCTGTCTGATTCATGAAAGCATGGAAAAAGTATATGTTAGAATGATGTTGATATACATAAACATATATATAATATAAAATAGTATAATATATAATATACATATATACGTATAAACAAGTATGTATGAATGTGTGTATATATATATATATATATATATATATATATACACACTTGAAAAAATATATACGCGTGCACATGTGTATGTATGTATACATATAAATATATTCATATGTATACATATACATACACACATGCGTGCATATATATATATTTATATATTATTTATTATACATTTAATAAATTAAATATGTATATTCATATGTGTTTATGCATGAACATAAATTGGCTTACATCTTACATAAAACTAGATTCATAGACATATCTTCATTCATGTAATTATTTGTAACTACATACATATTTATGGAATTTATCGACAATGTCATGTCGAAACTTATCCAAATATATATGATATTTTCCAATGCTGTTGATCTGGTAAATCATTTAATTTAGATGGTTACGCAATACCTATGTTTAACAACTTAATTGACAGGAATATTTCTATCCAGGCATTTATTTTTTATTTCATATGTTCTTGACTGAACATTGCTGTGTTTGAATTATATATTCTCTCAAATTTATCTGATATTTTACTGCTTTCTGATTTTTATATTTACAACAAAACTTCACAAGTTATAATATGTATTTCCAAATATGTAGCTTTCTGAAGCTCTTTATATTTTTGTTATTCAGCCTTTACAATTAAACTTCAGAATATTTTCTAAATATGTATATTCTGTGTGTGTGTACATATATATATCATCATCATCACCATCATCGTTTAACGTCCACTTTCCATGCTAGTATGGGTTGGACGATTTGACTGAGGGCTGGCGAACCAGATGGCTGCACCAGGCTCCAATTTGATCTGGCAGAGTTTCTACAGCTGGATGCCCTTCCTAACACCAACTACTCCGAGAGTGTAGTGGGTGCTTTTACGTACCAGCGGCACAAGGGCCAGTCTGGTGGTACTGGCAACTGCCACGCTCAAAAGGTGTTTTTACGTGCCACCTGCACAGGAGTCAGTCCAGTGGCGCTGGCAACAACCTTGCTCAAATGTTTTGTTCACATGCCACCGGCACAAGTGCCTCTAAGGCGATGCTGGTAACGATCACACTCAAATGGTGCTTTTTACGTGCCACCGGCACAGAAGCCAGACCGCTGCTCTGGTAGTGATCCTGCTCGGATGATGCTGTTAGCACTCCACTGGCATGGGTGCCAGTCATCTAATTTGGTTCAGTTACGATTTCACAAGCAGAGTTTAGTGTCCAATGGAGGAAGGTTGACATAGGTACCAGTCGTCGAATTTAATTATATATATATATATATATATATATATATATATATATATATATATATATACAAAGTTAATTGCAGAATAAAACCGTTAGGTCATCGACTCAAAAAGCCGTAGCCCACCAATGACCAAGAAGTACAACATAGACCACAAAACCAAATTAGTCAAGGGAGGTCAAAATTTTTATACATAAGAATAAAGATCGATTAAAAATACAATAGAATAATATAAATAAATAAATAAACTGCGATTAAAAGTTGATTAAAAATATTAGAGACCGGTACAAATACAGTAGAATAAAAAAAAATATATATATAGAAAAAATATGGAGAAAATAATAATACATAGGGAGACGTAGCACAACAGTTCATTCGCTGAGGCCAATAACCAATAAAAAAAATTCAAGACAAGTAGTACGAAAGTTCAACTACCTCCCTCATGACAGCAAATTTAGTTGGTAAAATCCAATTTCATAAACAGGAATACCGAAGCGCACGGGACAAAACAACAACAGAACATCCAAAGTGTGGCAAAGTAAAATCCATATTTCACCATTCCGCAGGTAACATCAGTAAAGTCAAACCATAAACATCATTTACAGTGGATTACGAGTATAGGTGGAACACAAACACAGAACACCTATGGCCATTTCCGGGGTATATCACCGTATTTAGGGCACAATAGAGCACAAATTGGTGATAACCCCTTCTTCAGGGTAAAAAAAAGACACACAGACATCAACGAAGTTACCAGTTTTTTTATTACCCACAAGGGGTGACATAGAGGGGACGATACAACCTGATTTGGGGTCAGATGAAAACGGATGAATTAACAGAAACATGCATTTAAAAATTTTACAATGAAATCGAAATAAAATCGAATGATGCGACAGACCGGAAGACATTACGGATGGAGTGGTAAGGCGGGTTTAGCACGGACCCCTCGTGCCCCGCCTCGCCACTGATAGCTGAGATGAGTCCTTCGTCTCATTCATGCAGTTACATTCATTCGCAACTTTCGTGCTACACTCTTCCATCGACTCTCAAACATTTTCACAGTCAGGCATTTTCTCTCTAGCTCTACTTTTCTTTTGAGGTGGAAGGTGAAATAATTCACCAGTGCAGAGCTAGATATGAAAATGCCTGACCTTATACCTTCCATCCTCATTTTCCAAATAACCTGTCTCGCAATTGCTACCACAGTGAGAAAACAAATCTTACCTTCTTTCGAGAGGAAATCCGGTGGGTCAATTTTTACAATTGATTCAGTCGATAGCTGTACTCTTCTAGTACCTGACAACAGTTGTTCAGCACATACCCACACCTCCGACACCTCCGAACATTGTACAATAGCGTGCTGGACGGTTTCCCTGTCCCGCTCGCATCTTGGACAAGTCGGAGGGACGGTGCAACCATGTCTTGCGAGTTTGTCCCGAACAGGTAAGGCTCCTCGGTAACAATGCCATGCCAGAGACTTCTGAAAATTATCCAGGGTCTTTGGCCCGAATGTACGTCGGAATAGACTGGCCAGCTGATCATCGTCGAGACCTAGGGTCTCCCCTAAGGTGTCATCACATTTCGCCTCGACAAGCCCTCTATAGAAGAATGCGGTGGAACCCCCACCGCAGGCATTGCACAAGCGACGGAATAGCAGGAGTGCCTTTCGACACTCCTTGTACCATGTACCCAACTTCGATCTTCGATTCAACCAGGTTTCCCATCCACCCAAACTAGTGAACATCTGTTTCGCCAGCGGAGACCACACCCGTTCACCATCCAGGTAGAGCGAAAGATGCCTCAACCTCAGTGCATGCTTGCGCATCAACAGCCAAGGCATCCCAAGTCCACCCTTTGACGGTTGTTGGCAGCAAATAGAGCGTCTCACAAACGGTCTCCAGCTCTTCCACAAAAAGCGGAAGAGCTGTCTTTCCAGCTTGATTAACCATGAATTGGGGCAAGGAACGACGGTTAGGCGGTAGGTGATGACCGATGCGATGAACACATTGGCTACTTCCGCCCTCCGATTAACTTTTGCTCCTGCCACCGTCTCGTAAACCTCTATGGCCTTGCCTACTAACCGTAGGTGGTCCATTTCAGTTACGATGATAGTGATGTCATCCGCGTAAGCAGAAACTGATTTTCCACAACCTGGCTGTCTCAGGATGCTGCTCAATTTTCGCAGTAATGGCTCGAGGGCCATCATATACAAAATCGGGGAGTATGGTTTTGTACAGAGCCAGAAACACAGGGTCTGAAATTATACAATTTTTACTGGTTTTATTTGTCTGTCTTTTCACCTTGTGCTGTATTGAATACTTGATGTGGTGTTAGAGTCAGGTTTAGACTGCTATTTCAAGCATAGTGGTATCTCTTTTTTTTTTTGTACTGAATGTTTTTTTCCATATTTCTTCTCAGTGTTCTTGAACTTGATATTGGTGAATCCTTCACTGTTATGCTTATTTCTTAATCTGCCAATAAAATCTTTAGCATTTGGTTCAAAAACTCTTTTTCTCCAGGAAAAAGTGTTCATGTCTTTTGAAACACCTTATTCTACATGTTATTTTTTTATGGATACAATTTGTTTAAGCTTTTCTTTTTGTTCTCATCATGTCTTCGTTTTTATCCATATTATACATTTTTTGTTATTTGGGTTGTATTCTTTTTTCATGTTTTTTTCCTTTTTATCAAAGTAAGGATGGGTCCTTCCATTACTTTTTAATTGTGTAGTATAGGTTTATTTTTCCATTTTGTAGGTTGGCCTTTTGTTAAAAGACTGATTTTATCATGGATCGGGTCATTCAGTTTGTCAATATTCCTGTAGTTTGTTGCTGTAGATAGAATTTCTTGCAAGGCCCTGTTACATTTGTTTATCTTTTCATAGAGCTACTTGTTCACATATAACATAACCAGTGTAATCGATTTTATAATGTTCTGTTCTTCTGTTTTCTTTATTGTTTCCGTTTGATCTTCATCTGTGTTAATTCTGGTTGATTTGTTGTTCTGAGTGTTTTTATTGTTTGTTGTTAAGTGTGGGACCCAGGATATATTTTTATTGCCTCTGTGTATTTAGTCAAATGTTTCCATGGGGACTTTGATGGACATCAACACAGTTTTGGATTTTAGTCCCTTTTCCTTTGTGTGTGATTTTGAGTTTTTGTAATTCAATGCTTATTTCTCATGTGGTGGCTTCTGTCATATTTTCACTGTTTTGAAAGCTCATTCATTGTAAGCCTCGAGGTTAAGAAGTACACTTCAGAATCACACAATTGGGGTTTTGTTCCCACTGTATAGATACTGTTAGCTACTGAATGAACATTTGAGAATGGAATTTGATAAACTGAAACAAGAAGAATCATGTGTGTGTGTGTGTGTATGTGTGTGTGTGTGTGTGTGTGTGTGTGTGTGTGTGTGTACGTGTGTGTGTGAGTGTCTGTGTCTGTGTGTCTGTGTTTGACCCCCACCATTGCTTGACAACTGATGTTGGTGTGTTTATGTCCCTGTAAGGGAGCAGTTCAGCAAAAAGGATGGATAGAAGAAGTACCAAGCTTACAAAAAATAAGTTCTGGGGTCGATTTCTTTGACTAAAGGCAGTGCTCCAGGATGGCCACAGTCAAATGACTGAAACAAGTAAAAGAATAAAAGAATTCCTGTTCCACATAAATACGTCATTGGATATAGTGTTAGTGTGACACAAGAGTGTTACACTTCCATGTAGTGTTTGTTGGTCCAGTGTACTCTTTTAATTTTGTTTTTATTTTGGATGGTACAGGCATGGTTGTTTATGGAAGAAGCTTGCTTCCCAACTATGTGGTCTTGGATTTAGTCCCACTACACAGCACTTTGGGCAAGTGTTCTTCTACTATAGCCTCAGGCTGACCAAAGCCTTGTGAATGGATTTGGTAGATGGAAACTGAAAGAAGCCCATCGTATATATTCAGGGTTGACCAGAAGTCACCCAAAAGTAAATCAAAATTTCATAAATACTATCTGTAATTCTGTATTGACTTGAATGGAAAAATGTGTCAGTCAAGGTCTTCTGTTTGAACAATTTTCATGTTTCATATTTAGATGCTTTTATTAAATTCATTCCATTGCTAAATATAAATAAACCTCAGAATTAAATGGTTTTGATTTACTGTAAAGTGACTTTTTTGGCCAAACCTGTACATTAAATATGTATGTATTTGTGTGCTTGTGCTTGTCCCTGCCACTTTCACTTGTCATCGGATGTTGGTGTGTTTACATCTCTGTAAAAGAGACAGTACAACAAAAGAATAAGTACTAGGCATACAAAGAATAAGTCCTGGAGTCGATTTGTTCGACTAACGGTAGTGCTCCTGCTTGGCCACAGTCGGATAACTGAAACAAATAAAGGAATAAAAGAATGTGCCTAAATTAGAAATAACTACCACCACCACCACAACCACCACCATCATCATCATCATCATTTCTCTGTTTTGATTTCACTTTATATGCAAAGGCTGGCATCATTTGTTTTGACAGTCTTTTATTTTCATCCATTTAACAAGTCACATCACAAAAGTTTGTAGATAAAGCAAACAGAAAATAAGTATAGAAAGGTAAAGTCAGAGGATAAAAAAGATGTATAAAAGAGCATAAAAGATACGAGTTAATTCTGCATTGAGGATACTTGAATGGTATCAAATATCAATTAAATTTAATACAAAAATTAAACAGTAAAGATTATGTGTTGATACATATATTACAAAGTCAAATATTTACGAAATAGATGGGTGCTATTGTCAGAACTATCTTTTGGATTTCATAAATGCTAGGTTTACATGATGTTAAGTATTCCACAATTAATTTTAAGTTTATCTGACTGTATGATTCCTTTGTTATGGTTTAGCAAGAGGGTTGTACTCCATTTTGTCATGCTGGTTCATAAAACATGAGATATTATGGGAGATAGTTTGTGAATTTCTAGGGCTTCCAGTATCCATTCATATGGTACTCTGCCATAGGCTTTCTTATAATCAGTTCAAGCAGTGATTTGATATCTCTTTTTGCACCAACAATTTTCTAGAATCAACTAATTACTTAATAGTTGGTTTTTGCACCAATACGAGTTCTGCTTTCCACCTTTTTGTTCTTGCTCGGTTAGTATAGATGCCAGGAGTTTGTAGGTCATAGTGAGACAAGTCTTTGGAGCAAATGTTTTTTTTTTTTCAACTGTTTTGTTTGTACCTTCTGTCAACTGTTTAAGGGTTTTATTTGACTTTTATATTATAAACATAATTTCATTAGCAATAGCAAGGTCTTTATGCATTCCTGTGAGTGCATTTAACCAAAAGTTAGGTATTTGGTTAATTCTAGGTGATTTCCATTTATGTACTTTACTAAGTGCCTGCCTTAGCTCTAACAGCTCTGTTTCTTTTGCCATTCCTGATAGCTAATATCTCTCATTCTGTCTATTTCTCTATTAATCCATTATTGTTTATTTTTTTTACTGTTCCATATATTTTACCAGAATTGTTCAACCTCATTCATAATATGTAGTTCTTTGATCTAAACAAGGTGTTTCCATTATCATCATCATCATCATCATCATTTTCTTTTACTTTCAATTTTGTTTCCATTTCTTGCCAAGTGTCTTCCCGACACCTAGGGCATAAAAACTCACTGCATACATTGATGGGTAATTAAATTAAATATATCAAATTGTTCATTTACAAAGTCAAGTTATGTGATAGAAAACAAGGGGAAAATAGAAAGAGAGAAAAAGGGAAAAATAAATAATAGAAAATAAAAATAGAAATAAAAAATGAAACTTTCAGGGATGTTTGGCCTCGTGACTTGCACAAGCTGATTAAATTTTGGGATCGATCCAGTGCTGGACAAGGATTCTGGATTACTTTTCCGTTTTGTTTTTGCTTAATTTTTGAGAGCAGTTGGGTTCAATTTTAGTATTCTCATTTGTGAGAGCAGTCGAGTTTATTTCAGATATTCTCATTTTAAAAATCATCTCTGGCTAATCGTTGAGAAGACATTGGTGTTGCCTTGGTGGGGGCTTGCGCTCTCTGAGTGTTCTTGTTACTATTATTATTATTATTATTATTATTATTATTATTATTATTATTATATGTTTGACTTTTGCTTTGTATTTGCTCAAGTTGGCTCCAAGTTTCACTCAGAGACAAGTTAGAAGTTCAAGTTGGTGTTATGCTTAGGATGCCATATATTTGGTGTTGCACAAAGTATTGTTCTAGAGAATGTTTCAGAAAACAGAAGAAAAGAAAAAAGAAAATTATTATTATTGTTATTATTATTATTATGGCAGTGAACTGGTAGAATTGTTAGTACACTGAACAACATTCTTAGCATCATTTCATTTGTCTTCATGTCTGTGTTCAAATTCTGCCATGGTTGACTTTACCTTTCATCCTGAGTGATTAATCCCCCAGTAAATCACCATCATCATCATCATCGTTTAACATCTGCTTTCCATGCTGGCATGGGTTGAATGGTTTGACTGAGGTCTGGCAAGCCAGTGGGTTGCACCAGGCTCCAATCTGATCTGGCAATGTTTCTACAGCTGGTTGCCCTTCCTACTGCCAACTGCTCTGAAAGTGTAGTGGGAGCTTTTTACATGCCACTGGCATGGGAGCCACTCAGGGGTCACTGGCATCGACCACATTTGGATGTTGCTTTTTATGTGCCACAGCACGGAAACCATTAAGGGTTCACTGGCATCAACCATGTTTGGATGGTGCTTTTTACATGCCACCAGCACGGAAGCCAGTTAGTGGTCACTAGCATCAACCACATTTGGATGGTGCTTTTTATGTGCCACCCACACGGATGCCAGTTAGGCGGCACTGGCATCGACCATGTTCGGATGGTGCTTTTTACGTACCACCAGCATGGGAGCCAGTCAGGGAGCACTGGTATCAACCACATTCAGATGGTGCTTTTTACATGCCTCCAGCACAGGAGCCAGTCAGTGGTCACTGGCATCAACCACGTTTGGAAGGCACGTTTTACATGCCACCAGCATCGGTGCCAATTAGGTGGCACTGGTATCAACCATGTTCAGATGGTGCTTTTTACATGCCACCAGCACAGGGAGCCAGTTGTAGAGAGATATAGATTGGACTTTATCTGAAGATAGGAGTAGGAATGGCAAATATGGAAGAGCAAAGTCTATTGTCAATAAAAGTGGAATAGCGAAGACAGTGTGATAACTGGCCAAAGTGTGATAAATTATCCATATGTGTGTGTGCATGAGCTTATGAATGTATGTGTGTGTGTGTGTATGTGTGTGTGCGTGTGCGTGTGTGTGTGTGTGTGAGAGAGAGAGAGAGAAAGAGAGAGAGAGAGAGAGAATGGAAATTATGTAGATTGATAGCTTCAGCCACATTTCATATTTACTGCAGTCGTATGCATTCAGATGCATGAAAACATATACATATCACATAGCCATATCCCACATGCATACTACAGATGTGCTCGAGTCTATGTGCATCCACATGGATACAAATGGAGAAATATTGCTGGGAAGATCCATTGAATTTATACCAATATGGAATAAAAAACAGCCATTAAAATGGTAATGATGATGATGAAGACGGTAATGGCAGCGACAACTGATACCATCACGATCATTAGCACAATGGTGACGAGTGATACCACCATAATTACCACCACCACCACCACCACCACCAACAACAACAACAACAACAACAACAGCACCATCATCTTCATCACCACTACCATCCACCCCTTCCTTTCCTCCTCCTCTCCCTCATGTATGTGTGCACATTAAAACAAAATGGACATTCACACTATACATCTGCTCCAACATATTCATACACACACACACACATGCATGCACACACATATATACGTACATATATTCGTACATATATATATATGTGTGTGTATGTGTGTACCTATCTATCTACTTCCCTATCTATCTATATATGCCTTCATACACCCGCTCCAACACACAAATATTCATTATGCATACAAATACACATATTTAACCTATTGATTTGCTCCCATTATATATAAAACATACATCTCTGTTTAGTCCATCCCACAGCATCACACATATACACACACATATATAAACACACATATATACCCATATGCAAAATGAAGTGCTTGCTATACAAATTCCCCATACGCACAAACAGACACACATACACTATACATAAAAATAACATACATAGTACACGCCTAATTTTGGTCTATTGTTATCATAACAAAATATAGATGTGAGATGTAAAATATGAAAGCTTCCGATAATGTGTGTTACATTACATAAATATTTATGGAACTGTAAAACTAGGTAAAATGAATGTATTGATGAAGGTGATATATTCAGCAACACAATCAACAACAAATATAACACTCAATAACACTCAATAACGCAACTGAAAATAACACCATCACCAATAACTACAATAACAATAGCGGCATCATCATCATCATCGTTTAACGTCCGCTTTCCATGCTAGCATGGGTTGGACGATTTGACTGAGGACTGGTGAAACCGGATGGCAACACCAGGCTCCAGTCTGATTTGGCAGAGTTTCTACAGCTGGATGCCCTTCCTAACGCCAACCACTCAGAGAGTGTAGTGGGTGCTTTTACGTGTCACCTGCATGAAAACGGCCACGCTCGAAATGGTGTCTTTTATGTGCCACCCGCACAAGCCAGTCCAGGGGCACTGGCAACGATCTCGCTCGAAAATCCTACAGGAGCCAGTCAGGCGGTACTGGCAACGGCCACGCTCAAAATGGTGCATCTCATGTGCCACCCGCACAAGAACCAGTCCAGGGGCACTGGCAACGATCTTACTTGGCTTGCCGGGTCTTCTCACGCACAGCACATTTCCAAAGGTCTCGGTCAGTAGTCATCGTCTCGGTGAGGCCCAATGTACGAAGGTCTTGCCTCACCACCTCAGCCCAGGTCTTCCTGGGCCTACCTCTTCCACGGGTTCCCTCAACTGTTAGGGTGTGGCACTTTTTCACGCAGCTATCCTCCTCCATTCTCACCACATGTCCATACCAGCGCAATCGTCTCTCTTGCACGCCACAACTGATGCTTCTAATGTTCAATCCACAGCAACAACAATAATCCTTTCTACGATAAGCAAGGGGCCTGGCATTTTGGGGGAGGGGGCAAGTCGATTACATCGACCCCAGTGCATAACTGGTACTTAATTTATCGACCCCGAAAGGATGAATGGCAAGGTCGACCCTGGCGGCATTTGAACTCAGAATGTGATGACAGATAAAATACTGTTAAGGGTTTCGCCTGGCGTGCTAATGATTCTGCCACCCCGCTGCATTGTACAGCAACAACAACAATAATAAGGACCAATGTCTGTTTGTGATCCCTTGACCTGGTAGAAATAGCAGCCAAATTTCTTACAAAGTAGATCCAGTTTAAAAAAATGTAATATTGAACTTTCTGCACATTAGGAAAAGGTGGGATATTCAAGGCTGGAAAACTCCTGATAATGGGTCTACTCAATGAAGGCCAACTGTAGATGAGATTACCATCAGCCATATTCATGCTGATATTACCAATATCAGTATGACTACCACTACTATTATTACCATAACCTCCACCATCAACACCACCATCACCAACATCACCACCACCAGCACCAAAACCACTACACTGTCTCACCACTATGAACAACAAATACAATCATCAACATTGTTGTCTGCAATGAAACATCCACCTTTAAAATAACCAATGCTAGCAGTAACACTCTATGTCAGTGTTTCTTGACCTTTTTACCTTTGTGTAACCCTTAAAATAAATTACATGTCTGAAGGAACCCCTGCACAAAAAAATTATATACCATATCTTTCTCATATTTTTTTCATTGTAGTTCATATGATAAATATCATGTGTGTGTGTGTGTGTGGTTGTTATATTTTTTGTTAACATAATAGATTAGATAGGATGATGTCTATATTATAATAACCAATAATATCTTGTGCATGTATAGTAATATTACGATCATGAAGTTAACATTAGCTTATCTCACTCTTTCTCTAGGTACTTCTAGGAACCTTATACAGAACCCCAAGGTTCCAGAGAATCCCAGTGGAGAAGCGTTGCTCTATGTGGTCACTAACCCAACTAGAAATAACAACCAAATATTTAGCAAATAAAACCTTATTGTCTTAAAAAAAATAAGGGCACATTGACATATTAACATCATGTAGTTTTACATATAATATGTCCGTGAAAAAAGACAGAATGATCATAGTTTTTGAAAAGAGGCTTGTTGATCAGGATTAACCTGGATCTAACCAACTTCACCAAAAACTATCAACTGAAAACTGTCAAAGTGTGTTGCTTCTACAAGGAATACCTGTGTGTTTCTGAAATATGTGCACTATTGTAGCAATCTGTATATCGTATTTAACATGAATGAAAGCCATAGCACTGCAGTATTCAGTTCAGAAAGCATCTTGATAGATGTATAATGTAGAAGACAAAACTATGGATATCAGTGTATTTCAATACCATACATCTTTGTGATATGCTTTCTCAAGACGAATATTGCAGTGTTGGGGCTTTCTACAGTATATACACATTTAGTACAATATGCAAATTGCTATTCTGAACTAAAACTAATTCTATTGCTAATAATGAAGTGTAGCTCTGCATTTGTGTTCTGCATCTGTCTTGCTTTACTATCCTCTTTGTTTTGTTTGTTTCAGGAGTAACTTATATGTTTCTGGTGTTGTGAGCTATGTCATGTGTTTTAGTGTCAGATGGTGAATCTGTAGAGAATGTATTATGCGGAGTATGTTATAAAATTGGTGGGTAATTGTGTGGAATATGAGTTTTGCAGTTTGTTAGTTGAGTGTTAGATGTTATAATGTTGGGTGTCAATTATTTATGAGTGTATGTCATTTTATTTTATTGAGTGATGATTATATAGAGTATGTGTTGTGTGTGCTGTGTGTTATACTATTGGATGGTAACTGTGCTGTGTGTATATTGTATGCTAAGTGTGTAGAATATGCACTGTGTGGGTAGTACAACTAAACTGATAGTGTTTTGCGTAGGATGTGAGAAGTGCTTGCTTAGTTCCATTTCAGCAACATTAAAAACCTCTTTCATCATCTTAAGTGTCTCTCCTTATTTAGAGACAACCAGTACAGTTTCTTTAGAAACAGCATTATCAGATTACGGTACTTTTATGTCACACAACATTTTTACAACTTTACAGCTGGATCGATGTTGCTGGCCTCGATACCAGCAAAGGCAACAAATTGGCATTGGCAGAATCAATAGATCATTGGATAAAATGCCTTGAGTTATTTGTTCCAGCCTTCTGCAGTCTGAGTTCACATCTTATCGATGTTAATGTTGCATTATATCCTTTTCGGGTTGGTCAAATATAATACAAGTTCAGGATGGTGCATTGGTAGAATGTTAGAGTGTCAGATGAGATTCCTTGTGACAGTTCATACTTAAATTTACATACATACAAAGGGGTCCATAACACTATTTCTCCAGATGTTTGCATCTCAATATTTACATTTCTATTGCATACACAAAGCACTTTCTTTTCGCCTGCATACAGACAAGGAGAAACTCTGCTTTTAAGTACAACACATTCACCATTCACCCTGAAACTGCTCCTTTGAAGTGCATATGCTTTAATAATATTCTGTAATCAATAATAGCACACACACACACACATCTATAATTGTAACAATGAAACAACCCTATATCTGACAAGGAATGTTACAGGTATCTAGGGGTAGATGAAAACATAGTTTACAATGGCATCTGTAACAAAACACATATCACTAAAGAATATTACAGTTGAGTAAAGAAAATTTGGACCTCAAAACTCTCTGCATTCAATAAAATAATGGTCCACAATGTGTTTGCAGTACCAGTACTCATAACAACATTTGGGCTGCTTCATTGGATGCTTGATGAGATCTGAGCCATTGATGTGAAAACCCGGAAAATACTAACAAGCACACATAATTTCCACATAAACAGTGACACAGACTGGCTCTACCTAAAATGAAGACAAGGTGGCAGAGGTTTAACATTGATCCAAAATGCTTTTGAATATCACATCACATCTTTTAACCACCAAGTGTCGAAGTGCCTCCCTTGACCAAGTTTGCATGAGGCTGATAACATCATAAGACTTGGAAGGCAGCTCCTTCAACATTCCTTGTTTGATAACCTTAAATATATGCCCAAAGAAGTTGCATGAATCTACTGCAATGTATCATCAGATGAAACGATGAGCCTATATGAGCAGAAGACTATGCATGGATATGTTTGTAGAGAACTCCGTGATGATAATAACATTGATCATCAAAGCAGTCTATCATAGACCGACAACTGGATTACTAACTCCCACTTTGAAGGATATGCATTTGCAATTCAGGAACAGGAAATATAAACCAAATACCTAATGCACAAAAGGGACAGAGATACAGGGAAAGCAGTAAAATATGACAACTGATGCAGACTTTGTGGAGTTCACACTGAAGATAGCAGTTGTCCGAAAATGTCATCATGGTATTATTTACCAATGAGACATGATGTTGTCGCTAGGATACTCTATCACGAAATCTGTTGGAAAGATAACCCAGAGAACAAAGAAATAAGAATCCACAGTATGATAGAAGCCATAGCCATTCATAATAAAAAGGAGTACTGGTGGAATGTCAAAGTGAAAACCTCAAAAAGTGTAAGCACAACGGACCTGATATAATGATTTGGAATAGAGAAGAGAAACTGTGTACAATTGTAAAAATTAGTTGCACAGCAGATGTTAATATAAGGCTGAAGATCAGTGAAAAAGAGAATACTTATGCTGAACCATTGAGAAATCTGCAGTTCCTTTATCCAAATTACAAGTTCAGGTTTATACCTGTAATTATTGGGGCCTTGGGATATGTAACACACTGTCTAAATACAAATCTTGAGAAATTAAGCTTCTCAAAACCAGAAAGGAGAAAGCTAATTTGAAGACTGCAGATCCACATCCCAAGTTTGTAAATATATTGGATTGTTCAGTACATCTTTCAAATGTTGCTTCTGCAACCACCAGTCATCCTTTTGATTCCCAGAAAGATGTTCTGTCACATCCCTGGCCAGCCATGTGTGGCACCTCAAAGACCAAGGGATCCCATGTGGTATCAGGTGAAAAAATAATAGATCATCCAGGCCCATATTAATGGGAGTGGCTGTTGCAAAATCTGCATCGCAGAGAGAACCCAAATTTTTAAGGACTATGCTAAATCTGGCATGTTTTCTCTAGATGTGTCCATTTCAAGCACTACCTTCTAGAAAATTGGATCTCTCCTGTTTTCTTGTTAGGCTATTTTGGGTCTGTAAGGGTTTATTTATCCTATGGTCTTGGGGAGATAACCCATCCTCATTAATGTTTTTATATGTTAGCTGTTAAATCTCGATCTCTCAGCATTTCCTCACATCTACGTGACAGAAAAGTTTAATTTTTTTGTCCTTGTATAGAGTCTGATGAGTTGTCCACATGGCTGTAGCCTTCGTGGATACAACTCTATGACCAGAATTTAACTGTTTAAATAGTTACTTCTCTATTCTTTAGAGTTTGCTTCTTTCCTGATATATGTTTTAATGGTTATATATAGATGTGTGTGTGTGTGTGTGTGTGTGTGTGTGTGTGTGTGTAAAATGAATTGAAAATTGAGATAAATAGTTTTAATTATACTAATGCATATGAACACTCATGTACATACACATGCATACACACACAAAAACACATACAATATTATTGTAGCAAAATAGCATATATGTTTTTTTTTATTGTGGGGGGGTGTATGTTCATGTGAAAAAGCATTATCTTTTGAAACTAAACATGTAAACTATTTCTTAAAGCAATAACATTGTATATTAAAACTTAAGACAATTCAAGTTATTTTTATCTTCAGATATACTAATGCAATTTACATTATCTAATGTAATTATGCTGCCAGCTATATGAATAGTACATAATAGTTTACCAGCACAAATTTCAATCAGTTTGCCAAATTGTCAACATTAAACTCACTTCACTTGGAAAATATGCTACAGACTGAGTCTCTCTCTCTCTCTCTCTCTCTCTCTCTCTCTCTCTCTCTCTCTCTCTCTCTCTCTCTCTCTCTCTCTATCTATCTCTCTCTCTCTCTTCTTTATTCATGATTTATTCAAAATTTCTAAGTTTCAGTGTGCCACAAGGGAATTTCTTTCTGCAGTAATACCTAAAAGGGACGAAAACCTTTCATTCTTCACATTGAGAGGTAATGGCCAGTTAACCTATACTAATTTTAGAAAGATACTTTTGCAAACTGTTTCATCTATGGTAGAAGTCTGGAAATGAAATTTCACACAAAGGCAAAATATTGCCTTGAGTCTTCTGGTGAAGTTTCAACAATGTGCAAGCTAGAAACAGGAGCAATGGTCATATTGGGATAATGAGGGCAACTATATCATCCTTATTGTTATTGTTATAAAATCTACTTTTCCATGCTTCTATGGGTTAGGTCGAATTTATTGAGACAGATTTTCTATGGTTGGATGCCTTTCCTGTTGCCAACGCTTACCTACTTCAAGTAAGGTTATATTTTTAAATCATTGGATAAATATATTACACAAAGCCATTTTGTCTGACACTCCAATGATTTTCTCTCTCAAATTTAATATTAATTGTAAGTCTATTAATAAAAAAAAAAATAGCATTAATCTTATCTTCTGGTAATAATTTAAGACCTTTATATGTCTTGACTTATACATATTCAGGTGACACAATCCACTTTTTGAAACATCTAGCAGAAATCTAAAAATTTTGTTTCAGTGGTATATATGAGCAAAAAACCTAAAAAAAAAAAAAAACATAAGTGTAATTGAAAGTATGAACTTTGGTACAAAAATTATTGTTTTCTAAAAACTGAAATCCTTTTCTCAAGATATATGAAACAAAAATATTTCTGGTCTTTATAAGACAATTTGATTTTTACTGTGGTAGTTTTGTTCGTGGTTTAGATTTATAATTTGATATATTTCTATATTAAAGTAACTTTCAGCAGAAGACAATATAAAAAGCTTCCCTATGTTGTTACTGTATATTTTGAAAACTTAAAAGAGAGTTTGAGAAACAATCTTCTGTAATTCAGACAGCTTTTAAAAAATCAGTCTTGCTGTTTATGTTTAAATAGCATGAGCTTTACTTTTTAGAACCTGATAATGGACAAACATAAGAAATCTTATTTTGTAAATGAAGGGATCATTTTACAGATTTTGTTGGCTCTTAAATCAATGAGCTGTAGTGATGAATGGAAGTCTTTAAAGCTTACTTTCAATGATAATAAAGAACAAAGAAACATCATATATCAAAGCAGTTACATGATGCTTCTCCATTTTTACTTTAATGTAAATTCAGGATATTTCTATAATGGAAAAGACATCTCCAGTTTCATAGAGCAATTCTCTTCAAGGTCACTTGATGGGCAAGAAATAGCAGCCAGATCTACCCCTAAAGCACACACTACCATCTAATTAGAGTATACAGTTTTGGGTGTATTATGTTTGAATAAAAGATGAAGTGATCGTAGCAAAAACGTTTTTGAGTGGGGTATACTCAGATAGGATTATCTGACACTATACAACAAAAACAAGTTTCTTCCTCAATTCAAATTTCAAAATAGTTTTACTGTGGGGAAAAAAGTTTGGTTAGTTTTTCTGTAGTGAAGTATCAAAGGAAAGTAAACATTACACAAACACACACACACACGCACAGGCACACGCGCACAAACTTTACTTAGTCACTGTGAATCCTACTAGTTTCTCCTTTTTGTCAACAAAAATATGTCACTATCTGTCATTCATTCAGTGTTGTCTTGTCAATGTAACTGATTATATACAAAGGAAATAGCTATGAAGAAGGAGCTTTACCTTGATGATGTGTACTTGAAGATCTCTTCAGTGTGAATACAAGCCCATAGAGGAGGATTCATGGGCATATTCCATTCATCACTACAAATGTTGCCCAATGCTTTCCTATTAGCAGACAGAACTCCATTTATGGCTGTTTAAACTCTAAAAGCAACCAACAAGGGAGATAATTCTAATAAAATTGATTAAAATTTTTGCGTATTGTAAACAATGCAGATTGTAATGAACATAGTCTTTCAAAAACCAACTGGTGAGAGTGAAAACAAACATGTTTTAGTATTGGACTTCCTCACTGAAGTCTGTTTTCCTCAATGACAAGACTATGAGGGATCAATTTAGGTATTTATATATAAAGGGAATATACTTACATTGATTATGTATATCAACAATATGGTTGAGGGAAAACACATTATGGAGGCATCTTGAATACTATATATATATATATATATATATATATATATATATATATATATATATGTGTGTGTGTGAGTGTGTGTGTGTGTGTGTGTGTGTGTGTGTGTGTGTGTGTGTTAGGGGAATACATATGTAATATAATGAGTTGAAAGACTGTAGTCAAATGAGGTTATTCAAGTAACTAATTGATAAAAACTACCCCTTGTAGTGTTTAAAATAAAATCTAAAACAACAAGTAAGAGAGATAACTGCACTAAGATCAGTTGCCTAAAATTTTCAGTGAAAACTTAGGGTCCATTTGTTGATGTTCTTGTTTAGGTCAAGAACAGTTCTGTTTCAGAAGACCAATAATTGATGGTTTTCCAAATGTGACCATACCATCAGATTCTTAGACATAGTGTATGTATAGCAAATACAGGACAACATTATCAAATGAGTCCCACTGATTTACTGATTTTAAAATGATTAGCTCAATGGGCATTTTTTGTCTCAGATGAAATGAGAGAGTAGAATAAAAGTGTTCTGTCTTCTTCTAAAATGCCTTGCAAACAAGTAAGATTGATTGTGATCTTATGATCTCCCATTTGCCAAGCATTACTGATAGTGTGAACATCCGAATTTTCAGCCTCTGATGCTGTCTGCCCTGAAAAGAATTAATCAATTTAGACCTTGTCATTCATCTGTGATAAAGTCTAAGGAGAAAAGTATTGTCACAACACAAAGACTTAAAACATTAAATTCTACGTTCTTTATGGTATATGAATTTATGAAACTTTCTTATAGATCTCTTCTATCACTGATAAAACTTTAAATGCACACACAGACAGTTTTAATCCGAGGAACTTCTGATAGCTGTATATTGTTTGCTGCACTGCACCGACTGTTTTTGAATACTGATTGCAAAAAATGATTGATTTTTCTTCTTTTAAAAAAACAAAAAAAAATCTATAGAGATTATATTATGGAAAATTAGTTTTAATTTCAAAATATAAATGAAATATTTAATTAATTTGTGCACAATTAATTTTGTAATTAATTATGAAATACTTGCAAATATAGTAGTTCAATATTTCTGTTAGAAATTAGATATAGATAAAAAGCATAAATATTTTATAGTTGTTTTATAGACACAAACTTATATACTTACACAAACACAAGCTCTCTCTTGCTCTATGTGTCTCTCTCTCACACACGCATACACACTCAATGACTATATATATATATATATATATATATATATATATATATATATATATGTGTGTGTGTGTGTGAGAGAGTACGCATGTGTGTGTGTGTGTGTGTAAGTGTGCATGTGCACATGTAAACACACACACACATACACATAATCTTAGGATGAAGCAAGTAATGACATGTCATCAGCTTAATTGAGATCCACAGTTACAATGTAGGGGGAGACTTTAATTAGTGGATGTTTTTCAACATCATATTTCAGTATCTAATCAACCCTCTAATTCAGTGGTTCCCAGCCATTCTCTTACTTAAGGACCCCCTTAATTCCTATTTTGCTTGGCTGGACCCTCATAACCATTTGATGTTTTAAAAAATCCTATTAAATTCTTATAATTAGATATTATTAAGATTCTATGACAAAAAATCAGCAAAATATTTTATGTATTGTAGAAACATAAACAGTTTATTGTACATAAATTTTAGTATCAAAATCTTATATGAACCTCCAAGGGTCATATGGACCCTGATTGAGAACCCCTGATCTAGTTGAACAGAAAGGGAGAAAAATGGGCATATCTGACATAAGTGACAGTATATTTCAATGAAATAATTTCCCTCCCTGACATTGGTGCAAGTGTACTTGTAAAGGTGGCAAACCATCCAATTTATAAATTTTATAACATTTTTAACCCACAGAATCAAACTAAGCAAGAAATTCCATACAAGTGATATTTGCCATTGCTTGCGGGCATGGTGTTTTGCTCTGGGGTTGAAAGTTATAAACAGTTGGCTTTTACATTATTTGCCTGGACAGATCAATATTAGTTTGGTATAGTTTTAGTGATTACATATTTTGAAGCAAACAAGGAAATTCACAGTGAAAAACTTTGTGGCATTGTTATTTAGACCTGATACAACTGTGGTTACCTTTTCCCCCATATAATCATGTTTTGGAAAATGTTAATATGATAACATATTGAGGAAGCGTTTGAGTGATTTTGTGTTACCGATTTCCAAAAGACCAGAGTGGTACTTCAAAAATTTGACTGGAAAACAGGCTTTACTGGGCTACTCGTGATATTTTAGCTTTGATGTCCTGTACTCATATATGCATTTATATATATATATATGTGTGTGTGTGTGTGTGTGTGTGTGTGTGTAAGTATGTGTATATATGTATGTATATATGCATATACTTATATATTATTTATATATATATATGTATGCATATATGGGTACAGGGCTTCACCAACTGTGTAAACAACATGAAGTATGAAAACAGACGAGTTAATTACACAAACGAGAGAAAAAATGGAAAACAAGTAACACAAAGAACGACCCTTCATCAGTTGTTGGCTGTCTGTCTACTCCTCGTTTCGAGCATTCAACGACAATATGAGTCTTTGTTGACAGTTGCTCCTGTTTTTCATTTTTTCTTTTCATTGTTTGTGTATTTAGCTTGTTTGTTTTCATACTTCATGTTGCTTACACAGTTGGTGACATCCTGTACTTATATATGTATATATATATATATATGTATATATATATATATATATATATATATATATATATATATATATATATATACATATATATATTATTCATCTTATTATTTAATTGAGCACCATGCATCCATTACCAAGTAAGTTTATCTTAAACCTTTTTGATGCGACTCTATCCTGTTTTCTTCCCCATCCTTCTCTACTTCTCTACTTCCCTTTTTCTCCCCTTCACCATTTTCTTTCTCTCTCTCCCCCTCTTTCTCTTTTTCTCTCTCTTGTTGTTCACACATGACCATCGTCCATCTTTCTTTTCTTGCCTGACATTCTAAGGACTTTATGCCTTCTATCTCTCTCTTCTATCATTTCTCTTACCAAGGAAAATATTTCTCCCAGCATTCACTATTTTCATCTCGGTCTGGTCTAACGACCCTCTATGTTTGCTTTCATTCAGTTTCCTTGTATGTCTCTGCTGTCCTGTTTTTGTTCCCAACTTCGACCCTCCATAAATCCAAAATTTTATTTGAGAATTTATGGGAGCAACAGTCTTCAAAGACTCATATTGTCGTTGAATGCTTGAAATGAGGAGTAGATAGACAGCTGACAACTGATCAAGGGTCGTTCTTTGTGTTACTTCTCCCTTTTTCCATTATTTTCTCTTTAGTGTTTGTGTATTTAACTTGTTTGTTTGCATACTTCATGTTGTTTACACAACTGGTTACGTCCTGTACCCATATCATCATCATCATCATCATCATCATCGTTTAACGTCCACTTTCTATGCTACCATGGGTTGGACGATTTGACTGAGGACTGGTGAAACCGGATGGCAACACCAGGCTCCAATCTAAATTTGGCAGAGTTTCTACAGCTGGATGCCCTTCCTAACGCCATATATATATATATATATATATATATATATATATATATATATATATACACACATACATATACATATATTATTTATATTATTACACACACACACATATGTACATATACATATACTCACCCACATGATTGGCTTTTTCCAGTTTCCGTCTTTCATTCACAATGTGTTGGAGTCAACCCATGGCTATAGCAGAGGATGCTAGCCAACAATGCCGATGCAGTGAGAGCATTGCACTGTTGAATGAATATATCAACATGGGGTGAAAGATGCGCATTAAAAAACAATCCTATGGTAGGTATTTATGCCTTACTGAGATATCTCTCCTTGAGACAACGCTCACTTTGCATTTTGTATCTTTTGAGACTGATGAAATAAACTGGGCAATATAATTGTGGTTGTGTTGGTGGGGGTTCAACATAATTGGTTAAAACCCCTTGAAGATAATGCTGCAGCATGACAATAGTCCAATGACCAGAGCCAGTAAAAGAAGAATAAAAGACATGCCTACATTTTGTAGAAATGTTATATGAATACATCAGGGAATCTCTCATAACCAAATAAGATATGCAGCTAGTGTTGGACTTCTGTGTGTAAGTATATGAGCCAGCTTTCTCTTGCCCCCCCCCTCTCTCTTTCCCATTCTTTTTTCTCTTTTACACACACACCTACACACGCATGCACACACATACACACACACACACACACATACACACACACATACACACACAGCGTCTGTAATCTGTACCAGAGTCTGGATCTATTGGTTAAACAGAAATAATTGGAGGCACTCTAGTCTGAGAGTGAATACTAAAGTGGTTTCTCCAGACTTGCATGAGGAGTTGACTTCAACACTTTAAACTAAAGCACCTCTTGTCAATCTTCCACTGGCACCAATGCTTCCAGCAGCATTTCCTTCCTACTCTGCAGTAACCACTTTCAGTTCAGTGGACCAAACATTTCTGAGAATATTTTTTTATGCTTTATTTTGTGTATGTGTGTGTGTGTTTCATAATGAAGAAAGATCAGGGTCCTTTACAGCTTTTTTTTGAGATTAGTACAATTATATTACAATTCATATTAATCTTAAACATTTTTAATAATGTCTGCAAGAAAAAAAATAACTAATGTAAAAAGACTGAGAATTCAAATATGGTTGGTGCAAAATGTAGAGAGTGACATATAGAAGGAACTACAAGAGGAAGGTGGAGGCGCAATGGCCCAGTGGTTTGGGCAGCGGACTCGCGGTCATAGGATCGCGGTTTCGATTCCCAGACCGGGCGTTGTGAGTGTTTATTGAGCGAAAACACTTAAAGTTCCACGAGGCTCCAGCAGGGGATGGTGGCGAACCCTGCTGTACTCTTTCACCACAACTTTCTCTCACTCTTTCTTCCTGTTTCTGTTGTACCTGTATTTCAAAGGGCCAGCCTTGTCACACTCTGTGTCACGCTGAATATCCCCGAGAACTACATTACAGGTACACATGTCTGTGGAGTGCTCAGCCACTTGCAGGTTAATTTCATGAGCAGGCTGTTCCGTTGATCGGATCAACTGCAACCCTCGACGTTGTAAGTGACGGAGTGCCAACAACAATACAAGAGGAAGAGAGGTGAATGCAATGGATGAATGTGAAAGCAGTTGATAAGCAACTAGAGAGTTCAGAGGTGTTGTGGCTGTTGTAGTAATGAGACAATAGTCAGCTGGTTTGCGGGTCACTGGTTGTATCATGGCCAATGTTGCAATACAGTTGTCTTGGCAACAAAGTGTCAACCATCTATTCTTTGGTTGATTGTGTGAATTGCTTAGCTGTACTCTAATGTCATATGTGTAAACATGTAAATATATTAACACACTTCTATTACATCAATAACCTATATTACACATGGAGGTAATTAGTGATCATTTATGCAGTTACTTAACCTGCTAGAACTAAGAGCCAAATATTCTGAATAAAAGTGTCTGTTGTCTTGAGAAAAGGCACATATGATAACCTAATTTGCATAATGGCGCATGAATGGACAGTGTAGTTAATTAATTAGCACTTTTGGATAATTTGAATTGTTATATAATGTGATGGTAGGGGGGCTCCGAAAGGGGTCTCAGGGAGTAGTGTTCCTGCCTTTCTGAGCTAGTTTTCCACCACATTTCTTAAAAATCATGGTAGGGGCTTTGATCTTGGGACCACTCATGTCTAGAAACTGAGGTTGGGGGTAACCAAAGGCATACTCCCCATAGAAAATCCAGCCCCCAAAAAAGCCTCACGATAGCAAAGGAGAATGGGCACCAGCCAGCCAGCCAGCCCCAAATTTTTGGGGTGGGCTGCACCTACCTACCTCAGTTGCTATGGCATTGAGGTAGATCTGGCCACCCCTGTTAATGGGGACAAAACCTGGGTTTAAAACTCTGGATGATGATGATAATGATGATGATGATGATGATGATGTAAGATATATTGCATTTTTTGATTAGCAATTCTAGCTTCTAATTAACTCTATTGATCCCATTTTTTTCTTCTGTTACTATTTTGTTACTGTCCAAAGCGAGAGTACAATTGTACGTTTATCACAGTCCATAGGGAGAAAGAGAGGGAGAGAGTAAAAAAGAGTACACCTTACATCATGTTTCATGCCAGTGCCCCATATTATTAACTCTTTACCCTGGTACTTCCATCCAATAAAACTGTTTTTCTTTAGAAAGTAGAAACAGTTATTTACTGTGTAATGTAAAGCATAGGGTAAAAGTTCAAATCCTGTGGAAGCTTAGTATTTTGTATTGCGTTTATAAAAAGGGATATTTATCTTCCATTATCGGCATTAATCTTTAGCATAAAATATAGAATGAAGCTTCAAATTTACTTAAAGTTAAGTATTTTTTACTGATGTTTCTTCACTGTTTCTTTCTTCCATTATCTGTAAATGCACATTTTGATATCTTTAAAAACAACTCGTGGACATTATATTATTAGAGCATTCAAGTCGAAGCTATATATATATATATATATATATATATATATAAATCATGTGTTTACAGAGGAAAAAGAACGAAATAAAATAGGAAAGTGATCATCATCTTCATCACCACAACCGCCACCACCACCCCCCTTCGCCGCAACCACCACCACCACCACCACTACCACCACTGCTGCCACTGTCACCACCTCCGCCGCCACTGCCACCGCCACCGCCACTATGACCACCACCATTATCATCGTCATTTTAATGCCCACTTCTCCATTCTTGTAAGATCTGGATGGTGTTTATTGAGGCAAATTTACTACAGCTGGAAGTCATTTTTGTTACCAATTCTCACCTGGTTTACACCTATCATACAATGTCAAGACAAGGAGACACAAGCACAGAAAAACAATACCCCCACACATACTTATGCACATACATATATACATATGAACATATATATATATATATATATACACATAAGAGGTAGACCCAGGAAGACCTGGGATGAGGTGTGAAGCACGACCTATATTAACTACCATACAGCATAATACATGTTACTTCTCATATAGTCCACTCTGTAAAGTGGTTGATGTTAGGAAGAGCACCCAGCTGTGAAAGCGATGTCAAAACAGACAGTGAAGCCTGGTGCAGTCCTATGGTTTGCCAGCTCCTGTGAAGCCATATAACCCATGCCATCATGGAAAATAGATGTTAAATGATGATGATGACAACGATGATGATGATGTGACATCCAATTTTTTTCTTTTACTGTTTCTCTCTAATATAATAAGTGGCTGAAGGTACATGTCTGTCATTGCTCCTCCGTTTCATTTTTCTTGTAAAGTTATGGTATATATATGACTTTGAATAATTGGGCTTTGACTTGAATTCACTATTAACACACACACACACACACACACACACGAAATTGTCCCTGAACTTTGCTGACATGATACAAAGGTATTGAAATATGTATCTACAGACAATGGCAAAAGAAGTAACAATATAGAATACTCAACTTCAATTAGATTACAAATTTAGCAATTAGATTTCAAAGATTAGCAACATGTTGGGAGAAAAATTCCTTTTCATAAGTAATGCACAGGTTACTGAGATTGGACATGATTTCATGTTCCCCTAAGCATTACATTCAACAATAAATAATTATGTTTATCACGAAAAAGAAAAATTCTTCTTCTAGATAAAACAGTGGGGTTATAAAATGGTTTATTGTGAAAAATACAGGAGAAAAAATACTGTGATAGGAAGAAGCTGGTCCTTATTCTGAAATAGTAATCAACAGTACAAAGTATGTTTCAAAAAAAAAAAAACCTTAAGATCCCTTCGCTCAATCTAACTTTCCCTCTTTCTCCCTCTCTTTCACACTCATTTTTTTATTGTCACCTATTCATTCATTTATCAAATTTTGTCACAGATCGGCTGACAGAAAACTCTTGGCTATAGCTCTAGTTAAGAATTTCAAATACCTAATTCTATCTCATTATTATCATAATATTCTTTTACACTGGCAGCCTGAGTTTTTGCTGTTTTGCAGCTATGTTATATGCATTCATTAAATTATGTTACTCTAAATCTCAAAATTCCATCTCCTCATGTTCTATCTTTGACCAGCCTAACTCTGGCCTTTCTTGTCTCTCTCTGTCTCTCTCTTTCTCTCTCTCTGTTTTGATAACCACTTGTTTCTTCCAACACTTGTTTCTCCCAACACTTACCTCTGATCTCCTTCACTCCAACCCACCCTATATAAACTAACTCATTCAGATTCCCCTATCTCATTTTAACACCTCACCAAAAGGAGTAGAAAATCAGATGTTCAGATAAGCAATCTTGTTTTTCAACCAAGTTTATCTAAACCTCTCTTTTTTCAGCGCAGATCAAAATTACCTTATTAGTTCATTTCATTATTCTATTTATTTCATTATCTATGTAAACACAGTTTTGTCTTCCATGCTGTATGTTTGAAAGAAAAAAAAAAAACTTAAGATCCCTTTGCTCGATCTAACTCTCCCCTCTTTCTCCCTCTCTTTCATGCTCATTTATTATCGTCACTTATTCATTTATCTAATTTTGTCACAGATTGGCTGACTGAAAGCTCTTGGCTATAGCTCTAGTTAAGAATTTCAAATACCCAATTCTATCTCATTATTATCATAATATTCTCTCACACCGGCAGCCTGAGTTTTTGCTGTTTCAGAGTGCACTCACCCTCCCAACCCCCACTACTTGTACCTCTATTGGATGTCTCTCCCACGAACACTTCTAAAGTTCCCCTATCTCTACTTAAGGTTTATCTCCTATGTATTGTAGTGATTATGCAGCACATAGAAGTGATGGTGTAGTGTATGCAGGTTGAAGGCTATTGTATGTTTATGAGTTCTGCCAAATGCGAGCTTTCTATTCAGGTTTATGACGCTGCTGTCCCCCATCCCAGGGTCTCATGGGCCCACACCTCCCACACCCTCAGGGTTAGCACACTTAATGTTGGCACACTGAAAGGTAGGTCTTGTGAGATTGTTGAGATGCTTGAACGGAGATGTGTAGATTTGTGCTGCATCCAAGAAGTAAGGTGGAGATTAGCTTCTGCTAGGTTCCTCACAGGCAAAGAATATAGGTATAAGATTTTCTGGGCAGAGAACACTGACGGGGTCGGAGGCATGGATATACTTCTTGTGGAGAAATGGGTTGATAAGGTAATTGAGGTAGTCAGAGTCTGTGATAGAATACTTAAGATTAGATTAGTGCTGCAACATGGGTTAGCAACCATTATCTTGGCGTATGCCCCTCAGTTGGGGCTACCTAATGGACAGAGAGACCGATTTTATGACACCCTCTTGCAGACTACCTTGTCAACGAATGACAGGGACCTTCTCTTTGTGTCTGGCAACTTCAATGGGCATGTTGGACAACATGCAGGGACTTCCATGGCATACATGGTGGCTATGGTATTGGTTCCCACAATGAGGAGTGAACCAGGCTGCTGGAGTTCTGCAATGCAAATGATCTTGAAGTTTGTAATACTAACATTAGGAAACATGCCAGTTACCTATTCACTTACTGATCTGGTAGACATACTAGTCAAATTGACTACATTCTCACAAGGAAACTGGAAAGATGGCTACTTATAAATGCCAAAACCTTCCCAGGTGAAGGATGCACCCCACAACAAAGACTAGAAGTTAGCGACTTCAGGATCAGGGCTAAAATAGATGCCCAGAAGACAACCTGCATGGAGAAGAAGGGTCTGGAAGCTTAAGGATCCTGCGAATGGGCAGAGATTTAGAGACATATTACTCAAAGCTTTTGACAAAGTAGAGGAGGATATAGCATCACATGATGGGGAAGACAACTGGAGGTTTCTACTGGACAACCTGTTGAGGGCCACTGACCAGTTCTGTAGATGGTGCAAAGTCTCATCTCAACCCAAGGTAATGTGGTGGTGGAACAATGTAGTTGACAGGGCCATTAGAGAAAAGAAACAGGCATGAAAGGACTGGAAGACCGGTGGTAGCAGGGAATTGTATCAGACTGCCAGAAGGGAAGATAGGAGACAGGTTTATTTAGCCAGAGGGGAAACAGAAAGGAAAAAGAGTTTGCCAATGTTCTGTGTTGTAAGGATCAAAGACTTGAGGTGTTTTGTGTTGCAGTGTTACAAGACAGTGTGTGAGAGAGAATCATGATGTCATAGGAGAGAAATGTGTCTGCATCGATGACAGGGTCTCGTAAAACGGGTCCTTGTAAAGTGAGGTATTACTGTATGTTTCAGAATGAAATGTTAGCTGAGTATAGAGCAGTAATAAGAAAAAGAAATGACGAAGGAATGAAGATAATCGTTCATTCCTTTGTCATCTCTCATTCTTATACCTATCTACCTATCTACCAACTTACATACATACACACATACATACATACATACATACATACATACATACATGCATGCATGCATACATACATACATATATATTACTCTTTACTCTTTTACTTGTTTCAGTCTTTTGACTGTGGCCATGCTGGAGCACCACCTTTAGTCGAGCAAATCGACCCCAGGACTTATTCTATCAGTCTCTTTTGCCGAACCGCCAAGTTACGGGGGACATAAACACACCAGCATCGGTTGTCAAGTGATGTTAGAGGGACAAACACATACACACACAAACATATATATATATATACATATATATACATATATATGCATATATATGTATATATATATATATATATATATATATATATATATATATATATATATATATATATATATATACATATATATACACGACGAGTTTCTTTTCAGTTTCCGTCTACCAAATCCACTCACAAGGCTTTGGTTGGCCCGAGGCTATAGTAGAAGACACTTGCCCAAGATGCCACACAGTGGGACTGAACCCGGAACAATGTGGTTGGTAAGCAAGCTACTTACCACACAGCCACTCCTACACACACACCAAAGGTTATTACATTATTTTGGTATGCCTATTACATAACATCCATATTACATATGTTATATACACACATACATCAGTCACATAGTTTTACCATATACATTATTTGTCTGGTGACATTTTGGCTTTCACTAAGAAATCCATTCCTAAAGTGAAGAAATTTTTGAATATCATGAAGTACAAGATGAAGTTTGAAGCAAAACAGAAAGTGGGAAAGAAAAAAAAATCTTCAATGAAACAGGAGGAATTTCTTATGTATTAAATGGCAGGAAAAATAAGAAATTATAATGTGAGGCTTGGCTGATAGAAATTAGTTGTAAAGATTGGTTCAACGATCAGGCTGGCATACTTATTGTCAGAAATTGGAAGACAAAAAAAAAAAAGAGGGTATAAAAGAAAAGAAGATTGAAAGGAAGGAACGAAGAGATAAATCAATATTGTGAGTGTTGCAGTGCTACAACAATGGACGAGTTGTTACATGGAGATTTTCAGTTTCTCTCGCAAAGAGCTTCAAGGAATTTGCATCAGAATTGGTTGAAGAAGAATTTCGATTGGCAGAATATTGGATATGAGAGGTGGGGTATTTCACATATAAAATAGACAGAAGCAAACGGATGTGCTTTGTATATAGAAATATATGTGTGTGCATGCATGTGAACATATATATATATATATATATATATACACACACACACACATATATATATATATACATATATGTGTATGTTTGTATGTCTGTCTGTATGTATGTATGTGCGTGTGTGTATACATATACATATATATATACATGTGTATATATATACACATATATATATCTCTCTTTCTCTCTCCCTATAAATATGTATCTCTCTCTCTCTCTCTTGCTCTCTCTCTCTTGCTCTCTCTCTCTTTCTCTCTCTCTCTCTCTATATATATATATATAAATAGATAGATAGATATATGTACACATGTGCATAGTTGTGTACGTACACACATATATACATTTACTTATAGACACACACACACACACATACATACATACATACATACATACATACATACATACATATATACATACATACATATGTGTGCGTGAGTATTTAGGTATTGAGAATGCAAGTAAAATGGACAAATATGATGATTGTATGAACCAGAATTCTGCATCACAGAATAATTCGGGTCAATCAACAGCGCCACCAACAACTTCAGCAGCTAGTGGAAAAGACAAAAAAATCATAGTCACAACTTATGGTAGGATTTCTTCAACATATTTCTTTCTGAAAGTGTTTCACAAATAGATTCATGAAATTTTGTATCATTTAAGTAGAGGTTGTGGCAAAATCCATAGATATTTTGGTTTCTCTTAGATTAACAAATTGAAAGCTAACTAAATAATGTTCTTTTCTAATCTAGGCACAAGGCCCGAAATTTTGGGGGTGGGAGACAGTCGATTAGATCGGCCCCAGTACACAACCGGTACTTATTTCATTGATCCCGAAAGGATGAAAGGCAAAGTAGACCTTGGTGGAATTTGACAGAAGAAATACCGCTAAGCATTTTGCCTGGCATGCTAATGTTTCTTATTTCTTTATTGCCCACAAGGAGCTAAACATAGAGGGGACAAACAAGGACAGACAAAGAAATTAAGTCGATCACATTGACCCCAGTGCATAACTGGTACTTATTTAATTGACCTCAAAAGAATGAAAGGCTAAGTTGACCTCGGCAGAATTTGAAATTAGAACGTAATGGCAGACGAAATACTGCTAAGCATTTTGCCCGGTGTGCTAACGTTTCTGCCAGTTCGCCCGATGTGCTAACGTTTCTGCCAGTTCGCCCGGTGTGCTAACGTTTCTGCCAGCTCGCCCGGTGTGCTAACGTTTCTGCCAGTTCGCCCGATGTGCTAACGTTTCTGCCAGTTCGCCCGGTGTGCTAACGTTTCTGCCAGTTCGCCCGATGTGCTAACGTTTCTGCCAGTTCGCCCGGTGTGCTAACGTTTCTGCCAGTTCGCCCGGTGTGCTAACGTTTCTGCCAGTTCGCCCGGTGTGCTAACGTTTCTGCCAGTTCGCCCGATGTGCTAACGTTTCTGCCAGTTCGCCCGGTGTGCTAACGTTTCTGCCAGCTCGCCCGGTGTGCTAACGTTTCTGCCAGTTCGCCCGATGTGCTAACGTTTCTGCCAGTTCGCCCGGTGTGCTAACGTTTCTGCCAGTTCGCCCGATGTGCTAACGTTTCTGCCAGTTCGCCCGGTGTGCTAACGTTTCTGCCAGTTCGCCCGATGTGCTAACGTTTCTGCCAGTTCGCCCGGTGTGCTAACGTTTCTGCCAGTTCGCCCGATGTGCTAACGTTTCTGCCAGTTCGCCCGGTGTGCTAACGTTTCTGCCAGTTCGCCCGGTGTGCTAACGTTTCTGCCAGCTCGCCGCCTTACTAACTAGATAATGTTCAACTTGAACTAATGTAGGTTAGTTCAAGCTGGAAGGAATGTGAACAAGAGAGGACTTTTAGGGTTTTCTAATGTTATTCTGCGTTTTATTCTTTTACTTGTTTCAGTCATTTGACTGTGGCCATGCTGGAGCACCACTTTGAATCTTTTAGTCAAATAAATCGACCCTGTACATTGTTTTTAAAGCCTGGTACTTATTCTATCGGTCTCTTTTACTGAATACACACATGCACACATATATATATATACACACTAATAGCTAATAGGGGAGCAAGCGGTGTGGAGGTTGGGGGTGACCACTACTCCTGAGCATATTTTTCAAAATTGACACCTTTGCAACAATTATTTCTAACACTTTAGTTCACTAATGCAATAAAAGTTGAATCTCTCTTCCTTTTTGGTTAATTGCTTGGAAGAACTTTTAAAGAGTTATTATTTGACCAACCTCCCGTGTTTTTGAACTCAATCCTCTGTGATACCACTGACATCTTAAGGACCAAAACAAACTCTGACGTCATAACCTCTCAACACAGGACAATCCCATGGAGTTTCATCTTTTTCATGTCACACCTATATCAGTAACTGTAAGTTTCATACATAATGACATTGTTAATGAAACATGAAATTAATGAATGTAGAAATCAATTACATATACTCTTTTACTCTTTTATTTGTTTCAGTCATTTGACTGCGGCCATGCTGGAGCACCGCCTTTAGTCGAGCAAATCGACCCCAGGACTTATTCTTTGTAAGCCTAGTACTTATTCTATCGGTCTCTTTTGCCGAACCACTATGTGACGGGGATGTAAACACATCAGCATCGGTTGTCAAGCGATGTTGGGGGACAAACACCGACACACAAACATATACACACACATACATATATATATATATATATATACATATAAATGACAGGCTTCTTTCAGTTTCCATCTACCAAATCCACTCACAAGGCTTTGGTTGGCCTGAAGCTATAGTAGAAGACACTTGCCCAAGGTGCCACGCAGTGGGACTGAACCCAGAACCATGTGGTTGGTAAGGAAGCTACTTACCATACAGCCACTCCTGCGCCTATACTATAACTAATGAAATATTTTATGTAATATAAGGAAAATGAGTTAAAAATTGTTTGGTATGTCTCATGGCCCCTTTTTTATGAGCTTGCTCCCCTAAATTTAGAACCTGGCTATGCTTCTGTATATATATATACATCATCAAGATTTAATGTCTGCTTTCCATGATGGTATGGGTTGGACAGCTTGACAGGAACTGGCAAAGCCAGAGGCTGCACTAGGTTCCATAGTCTGTTTAGCCATGGTTTCTATGGCTGGATGTCCTTCCTAATGCAAAACCATTTTTACAGAGTGTACATTGCTAAATTGTTTGATTGTGTGAAGGAGTACTTGCACTCATTGATCAGTTTCTCTGGTTGAGACTTGGTTAAAGCAAAACCAAAACATAACATAATAATAACAAAAGCAAGAACAACAACAACAACAACAATAATAATAATAATAATAATAATAATAATAATTGACATGAGTTTATTTTATTGAACCCACAAAAGAATGAAAGGATGATAATATAATTTTTAATTTCATTCAGTGCTGCAAATTCTTTGGAAAAGTTGTAGTTAATTCATTAAATTCTTGTATATTACTGGTACTTATTTTGTCAACACAGAAATGTAAAGTTAATCCAATCAGATTTGAAGAATTTTCTACATCTAAATTGGAAATTTACAATTGGATCTTGGTTGTGATCTTCATAGTCTAAAATTTTTACAGTGTGTGTTGTATGAAGATTTTAGCTGTGTTTTATTCAGGGTTTATTTTTATGGAGTATATCTGCCTATTGATTCTATTGAAGAAGGTTTCTCAAAAGTAGTGTTTTTTATCAGTTAATTTCAAGAGAATTAACATGCATTCCGTTTTTTTTCTGTCCCTCTTATGCTTAGTGACAGAGATAATTAAATGAAATCTATGTAATTGATGTTCACTTTGAGCAGTTGTATGCTAATCACTTAATGGATATCATGAACAGGAGAGTACAAAGTTCTGGAGAAGAATTAGGAAGACCAATAATTTCCACATTGTCACATCATCTAAAATGTTATTTTCTTTTGCTCTCCTTATTACATTATCTATTTCTAATTTGAATTAATTGGAGCATTGGTGCATCTGGTGCCTTTGCCTTTTTTTTTCTTTTGGTTTACTTAAGCATTGCTCAACAATGCTTATTTCTCCTTGATATAACCATAGTTTTAATAAATATACATTATGTTTGCTATATAAAGTATGTATAGTGAAGTATGTTAGTATATACCTCACTATACATTATATCTTATTACTTCACTGAAATGTATAAGACTGCTCTAATTCCATATGATATTGCTTTACAGTTATTAGGCACTTTAAAATAATGATGTAAATTTTTTATGTATTGTATATATTCTCTCTCTCTCTCCCATTAATTCAGATCCCTTCTAGAGCCCTTTAAGCAATAATCTATGCATTTTTGCATAGATTCTCTAAACCTTATTAATCCAGCTAATTAAAAAGCAGAACACCTTATGATAAAAAATGTTGATAATGGCCATGTAGTTAAGCAGTTTGCTTTGCAATCATGTGTTTCTAGATTTGATCCTACTGCATGATATCTTGTGCTGATGTCTTCTACCATTACTGTAAATTGCCCAAACCATTTTTGGTTTGACAGAAACTTTGTGAAAACTCAGTTAATGAACCATACATTTTTTATACATGGTAAACTTAATCTGCCATCCAATTTCGCACAACTTGGTCTATGGATTCCATTCACAGGTCCATTTCTGTTGTAAGCATTCCGGATCAGCTTTTGATCAGAGAACAACTTCTTTCTTTTCACCAGTCTCAGAACTGCCACAAAATGTTATGGACTCTACTATGTTTCGTCTGTCTCATCCAGAAAAAAAAGTTTCAAAATCAGAGCTTTGAGCATAATAAATTACTACAATGTTTGTTTGGAATTATTCCTGAAGACATCACTACGGTAGATTAGATGTCTAAATGTTATTCCTGAAGTGACAACACCACTATCATATACTAAACAACTAGAAAAATAAGCAAATATAGAATTAAATCAAATTATAGGGTAAAATAATTAATGGTGAATAATATCACTAAGATTGAATTTACATTAGTTTAGTTTCTCAGTAGCTTGTGTACTTAGATTAAATCAAGCAAGCAGCTTAAAGGCCTTGGGGTGGGGGGAAGCATCCTTCATTTCACATATCTCAGTTCATCTAGCTATTGGTAAAATAGGTCAGATCATGTAGAAGTCATGTTTTTGGTTGACTGGCATCTTAAGGAGGAGGTGTATTCCTCATCATTAAATACTATGAAATCTCAAGCCTAACCACAAGTTTATCAACCCCTCAAGTCCTTGGAAATGTTTATATTTTCCTAGGTTAATATTAATAATTCATCACTTCAAGGACTAAGAAAGCACATACAAAAATGCTGCTGCTGCTGTTGTGGCTGCTGGTTTATATATTATCAATCAATAAATCGCTGCTCTTGCATTAATAGAGTAATATCTACATCTATCTGTCTGTCTGTCTGTCAGTCAGTCAGTTTGTCTCTGATGGTCTGTCTATAAATGTAATATGTTTTCTTCTTCCATCCTTCTCTAATTCCCTTTTTCTCCGTTTTCTATCTGTCTCTCTCTTTCCCCTCTTTCTCTTTTTCTCTCTCTCGTTGCTCACATGTGACCATCGTCCATCTTTTCCTCACGTGACCATCTTTCTTTACCTGCACAGACGTTCAAAGGACTGGACGTTTTCTTTCTTTCTTCTATCATTTTCCTTTTCAAAGAAAATATTTCTCCTAGCATTCACTATTTTCCTCGCGTTCTGGTCTAATGACCCTCCATGTTTGCATTCAGTTTCCTTGTATGTCTCAACTGTCCTGTTTTTGTTCCCAACTTTGACCCTCCATAAATCCAAAATTTAATTTTGGAATTTATGGGAGCAACTATCTTTGAAGACTCATATTGCCATTGAATGCTCGAAATGAGGAGTAGATAGACAGCCGACAACTGATGAAGGGCCGTTCTCTGTGTTTACCTGTCCAGTTTTCTATTTTTTCTCTTATTGTTTGCATATTTAACTCGTTTGTCTTCGTATTTCATGTTGTTTACACAGTTGGTAACATCCTGTACCATATATGCATGTGTGTATGTGTGTGTGTGTGTGTGTGCATGTACCTAGGTTCTTTTCTATTTTTGATAATTTGAAGTCTTTCTGTAAGGATGGAGTTAGTTTCTAACAAAGGTTCAAAGCTCCATTATTGCAATGCAGATAACAAAACGATATCACATACTGAACTTGAGAAAAGTCTTACTGTTCTATATACAGACTGTATATAGGTAATATGCATGTCAGCTGGTCAATTTTTAGTTTCTGAAAGCCCGTGATTGTCACTGAGGAGTTTACTAACAAAATAAAGAACATACCTTAGCTTGATATAAATGTGAATTTAGAATCTGTGTACAGAAGCTGAAGATTTTGAAGTAGTTATACTCTTTTACTCTTTTACTTGTTTCAATCATTTGACTGTGGCCATGCTGGAGCACCGCCTTTATTCGAGCAAATCGACCCTGGGACTTATTCTTTGTAAGCCTAGTACTTATTCTATCGGTGTCTTTTGCCAAACCGCTAAGTGACGGAGACATAAACACACCAGCATCGGTTGTCAAGCAATGCTAGGGGGACAAACACACACACACACATATACATATGTATACATCTATACGACGGGCCTCTTTCAGTTTCCGTCTACCAAATCCACTCACAAGGCTTTGGTTGGCCTGAGGCTATATTAGAAGACACTTGCCCAAGATGCCACGCAGTGGGAATGAACTGTACTTATCCTCTTTCTCTTTGATTTTTGAATACATATTCACATACTTTTCCTTGTCAGTCCCAAGAAACTATATCTGGTTTATTATGTTTTCACTTAGGAGAAACTTGATGAGAAACAAGTGTGTGTGTGTGTGTGTGTATGTGTGTGTGTGTGTGTGTGTGTGTGTGTGTGTGTGTGTGTGTGTGTGTGTGTGTGTTTCTCTATATCTCTTCCAAGACCGTCTCTTTTCAGATGGTTTTGTATATTCTTTTCTACTCTAGGCACAACATTTTGCTGGAGGGAGCGAGTTGATTAGATTGACTTCAGTACGCAACTAGTACTTAATTTCTCAACTCTGAAAGAATAAAAGGCAAAGACGACCTCAGCAGAATTTGAACTCAGAATGTGGTGGCACTCCGTCGGTTTCGGCGACGAGGGTTCCAGTTGATTTGATCAACAGAACAGCTTGCTCATGAAATTAACGTACAAGTGACTGAGCAGTCCACAGACTGAATGAATGAATGACTGGATGGATAGGCAGACAGCCAGACAGCTAGATAAATAGACAGATAACTAGCTAGATAGACAGACAGATAGGCAGACAGAAAGACAGACAGACAGACAGATTGATAGATAGATAGACAGATAGATAAACAGATAGATAAACTGACAGACAGACAGGGACAGATAGACAGACAAACAGAAAGATAGATAGATAGATAGATAGATAGATAAACAGTCAGACAGACAGATATAAGGATAAATGGTTAGTACATAACCCAACAAACACAAACCATCAAGCAAGAAATCTAGACTGGTAAATAAGAGAGTGCAATTCAGTAATGAACGGTTTGGATGGCAAAATAGAAGTGGTGAGAGAAAAAAAAAAGAACCAGATGACTGATGAGAAATGTGACAATAAAGTTTGATGAAGATGCTGAAATGCTCTGGAATTTCAACAAGGTTATTAATGACTTAAGATTTTAAATATATATTACTCAGCAGTACAGAAGCAAATCTTATATATTTAATTGAAAGACTCATTAATATGTGATTAAGTGAGAGAATAAAAAGTTGGAAGAGCTTCAACATATAATCCTTAATTATCATCCAAGTACTTTAATAATTTAGTAACTAACTCAATTTCTTTAAATGAGGAAGTAATTTGTAAGAAGTGTTGTGCCTTTATGAGTGAGTACATTATTGAGGAATTGCTCAAGGGATGTTCATGCCTTGCCTATTGGTTTCTAATAGAATTAATCATTAGTTTGCTGCATTTTTGATGGTATGATTAACAACAGTGTTGGTAAATTGGTGCATGGACTTCAATGTTGCAAAGGACTTCATTTGAAGAACACTAGTTTTGCACTCATGTCAACTTTCAGAGAAGATACACACACACACACACACACACACACATTATATATATTTTACTTGCATATATATAGATTGTATATATTTATAGTGTATATATATTGTACACACATACACACACGTATGTATGTGTGTATGTATGTATGTATGTATGTTTGTATGTATGTATGTATGTATGTATGTATGTATGTATGCGTGTGTGTATACACACACACATGTACAGCTGGCCTCTGCTCAGTTTTCTTCCACCAAATTCTACTTGCAAGATTGGTCAGCCTACAGTAGAAGTCAAGTGCCCAAGGCACCAAACAATAGGATTGAATCCAGAATCCATTGGTTTTAAAACAGACTCCTTAACCACACAGGTGTCTACATGTATTATCGGTGCTTATTAAATCACCCTTGAAATGATGGGAAGAGCAAAAGTGGTGATGAATGAATTTCAGCACCAAATGAATATGAGCAAAACGAAATACTTCTTGCATCTGCCTTGATAGTGCACATCATCTGTAATATCAATGATGAAAATACAAAGAGAATGCATAAACATGAATTAGTTTACAAAGCGTATAACTTTGATAACTTTGATAGGTTTCGGCCAGTTTAGGCCCAGGCCATGTCTAATTTAATAGCGCCGCCTGGTGAGGTCTTTTAGTCGTATATGGGGTACCATGGCCCACTCTAGCAAAGAGTTATTATTGTTGGAGACATATCCATGTGCAGGATATTGGTCCGGGATTTTTTGAAGAAATTTGTCCAGTGAACTTTTGAATTTTATGGGATCCATTTCCGTTTTCACATATTTTGGTATGGTATTAAAGAGAGCTGGACTGGTTGAGGTAAGTAGTTGTGATGTAATGTTGTTATGTGTCCTGAGTTCGATTTTTGTAGTGGACGGATAGCACGGGGGTCAAGTCTTGGATGGATTTTAAAATTGATGCCAACATCATTTATGCAATATTGATGGAATATTTTCCACATCACACAAATGATGTAGTGTTCCTGGCGGCATTGGAGAGGGTAGAGATTGAGTTTTTTTCAGTCAAGTTTTAATACCTTCTTGGGTCTCAAGGCAATGAGTTGGCAGAATTGTTAGCATATTGAACAAAATACTCAGTGGCCTTTTTTTCCAAATCATTACATACTGAGATCAAATCTCACTGAGATTAACTTTGCTTTTTATCCTTTTAAGGTGGATAAAATAAATACCAGCTCAGCATTAGCATTGATGTAATCGACTAGATCTCATACTTCAAAACTGCTAACTTTGAGCCAAAATTAAAAAGAATCATTGTCTTGTGTCTCTGTGAAATTTTACCGTTATTTCTTATCGGAATCTGATTTTGTTACTTGTGGGAAAATATTCTTTTCTACTCTAGGCCCGAAAATTTTGGGGAGGGAGCCAATCGATTAGATCGACCCTAGTGTGCAACTGGTGCTTAATTTATCGACCCTGAAAGGACGAAACGCAAAGTCGACCTCAGCAGAATTTGAACTCAGAATGTACAGATATGAAATACTGCTAACTGTTTCGCTCAGTATGATAATGTTTCTTATTTATTTACTGCCCACAAGGGGCTACACACAGAGGGGACAAACAAAGACAGACAAAGGGATTAAGTCGATTATATCAACCCCAGTGCATAACTGGTACTTAATTTATTGACCCTGAAAGGATGAAAGGCAAAGTTGACCTTGGCAGAATTTGAACTCAGAACATAGTGGCAGATGAAATACCACTAAGCATTTCACCTGGCGTGCTAACGTTTCTGCCAGCTCACCGCCTTAGAGGGAAAATAATGTGAATGATTGAAAATAGTGTTAGAATCATTAGCAGATGGATTATAGGTAGTCTTTACATGGTTCTTGACAGGTTCGACCTTGCTTCTATAAAAAGTATCTTCAATAATCAGAAGTCTGTTCTGCAACTGCTCTATTATCTATAGTTATGTTTAAGAACTTTTAATATTTTAACTCTGAAGAAGTTGAACAAGCTACATTGAAATATAAGAGAAGTAATCAATATTGAATAAGAAAACCAAAGTTACCTTGTTACCTTAGTGCTCAGTTCTAACTCAAAGCTGAAAATAATTTGATGCCAAAGACATAAAGCAATCAGGGAGAGAATACGCCTGTTCAAATTGCTTTCTGACAATGTATATATCTTTAAAAGAAAATATTACTTGCTTTTCTTAAAGTGCAATATGAATGAATATAAAGGACAAAAGGCACTACTATGACTTGAGCAGCTGATAATTAAAGTTATTGATAAGATCTCATCAATGAGATAAACATTTAGACTAGTTATACATCTGTGAGGAGAATAATAATTTGTGATAAAATATAGCTTCATAGACTTGCCGAATATTAAATCAAAAATATAAGTAGACCTCAAGAAGATTGAATTTGATAGATGAGTTGCGTGTATGGGGATACAGAGAATAGAGCTTAGTTTATTTTTAACATTGAAAATTATTAACCAATAAGGAGACTGCTACACAAGTTGATTGACTTAATAATTGAGAAGCCATATCAAATATGTGTGTGTGTGTGTGTATGTGTGTATGTGTATATAAACACACACATATATATACATATACATATATATATATACACACACATAAACATATATACATATATATGTGTGTGTGTGTGTATATATATATATATATATATATATATATATACATATAAACATATATATATATATATATATATACACATGTAAACATACACACACACATATATATATACATATATGTGTACATGTATATGTGTGTGTGTATATATATATATATATATATATATATGGGAGAATATACAAAAAATAACAACAGACCAGGACAGGTGGTGTAAATAACAAAAGTATATATTAGTATGACGCTCGGGAATACGGAAAGTCTTTGACGTTTCGAGCTACGCTCTTCAACAGAAAGAATACGGAGACAAGGAGAAAAACACGGAGAAAAAAATTGAATAGTGTTCAGTCAACGGTCAATCATAATAATGGCCGATCATAACAATGGCTGACCGGAAGTTAGAAATTCTTATTTCAGGAGAGCTAAGAAAGGGGGAGATAACAAACGGTGATCGGGAACGAGGGGCTGTGTGTGGGAGGTAGACTGCTGGTGTTCTTGACGTATGTAGTGTGAAAATGGGGGAAGGGAGAAAGGGAGAAAGTAGTTGGTCAGTTGTAGTGTGTGCGTGGTGTGATGCGAGGGTATTGGTGTGGTGTGCGTGGTGTGATGCGAGGGTATTGGTGTGGTGTGATGTGAGTGTGTTGGGAGGTGGGGAAGGCATGGGTGGAGTGTGGGGTAGAGGTAGGGGTATGTGGGTAGGGGTGGGTGGTGGGTGTAAGGAATTGGATGGGGTGGAGTGGGAAGGTAGAGTAGGAGTGTGTTGGGGTGTGGTGGGATGAGCTTATGAGGGGGTGTTGACGAGGAGGGAGAAGGGGAAGGTGGATGTAAGAGAGGGGGAAGATGGGTATGGGAGGGGAGAGGAAGAGAGGAGAGAGGGTGGGTATAAGAGAGGGAAGGGGGTTGGAGAGAGGGGGAAGGTGGGTATGGGGGGAGAAAGAGGGGAAGGTGGGTATGGGGGGAGAAAGAGAGGAAGAGAAAGAGAGGAAGAGAAAGAGAGTGAGAGAGAGGGAAGAGGGGTATGGGGGGGGAGAAAGAAAGGAAGAGAAAGAGAGTGAGAGAGAGGGGAAGAGAGTGAGAGAGTAAGGGTGAGAGAGTAAGAGAGTAAGAGTGTAGAGAGTAGGAGAGTAAGAGTGTAGAGAGTAAGAGTGAGAGAGGGGGGAGTACGAGAGAAGAGAGTGAGAGAGAGTAAGAGAGAGGAGAGAAAGAGTAGGGGTGAAGAGAAGTGGGAGTGGAGAGAAGTATGAAGAGAGGTGAAGAGACGTACAAAGAAGTAGGAGTCGGAGCAGGAGGTGGGGGAGGGGAGAGATGGGTGGTAGGAGGGAGGGTGGGGGAGAGAGACAGGAGGAGGGGGTTAGATGAAGAGTGGAGGGGAGTTGAGCCCATGTGGCGCAAAGGAGCGAAGATAGAAGATTAATCCCTGTTCACGGCGCAAACGGGAGTCCGGATGGCCCCTGTGCATGGACAGTCCAAACACCGACAGGTGTTGCCGCAAGGAGTGGCCGGCAGAACGGAAATGGCGTGACACCGGGGTGTCATTGCCGACGTTGATATCTCGGAGGTGTTCCGCGAATCGGTCGGCCAGGCGGCGCCCCGTTTGTCCGATGTACAGGGATTGGCAGAGAGAGCAGGAGAGGCAATATATGATGTTGGTAGACGTGCAGGTGAAGGAGTCGGTGATGCGATAGGGTCGGTGATGGGTGCTGGTGAGGAGGGTGGTGTTGGAGAGGTAAGGGCAAGTGCGGCAGCGTGGGCGGGAGCAGGGGAACGAGCCAGGTTGGGAGGTTGGGTTGGGGAAGAAGCTGTGGACCAAGAGGTCCCGTAGGTTGTGGGCTCGTTTGAAGGAGGGGAGGGGTCGATTAGGGAAGATGTGGGAGGTGGAGGGGGCGGACTGGAGGCGCCGAAAAGCTCGGAGAATGGAGCGTTGGAGGGGTAGGGTGGTGGGATGGTAGGTGAGGGGAAAAGGGAGGCGGGAAACGGCAGGGCGGGTTCGGGGGGAGAGAGCAGATGCACGGTCCACAGAACGTGCTCTGGCAAGGGCGGTGTGGATGGTGGTGGGTGGATATCCACGCAGGCTAAAGTGGTGAGCCATGAGTTGAGACTGAGTCTCAAAGTCATGGCTGTCGCTACAAAGTCTGCGTAGACGGAGGAATTGGGAATAGGGGATGGAAAGTTTTGTGTGTCTAGGGTGGGAGGAGGAGAAGTTGAGATAGGAGTGTGAGTCTGTGTGTTTGTAGTGGATGGAGGTGCTAAGGGCGGAGTGGAGGATGCTGACCGAAATGTCGAGAAAGGGGACAGAGAATTACGCACACACACACACACACACATATATATACATACATATAAAGTTATATACATACATATAGATAGATAGATAGATAAATAGATAGATCAAATTAGGAAGAGAATAGTTGTATTTTTAGACACTCTATCTAATCCACTTCCAGAATTCTTATTTTCTAAAAGTGGAACAATAACTCGGTGTTAGATCATTATTAAGAACTTTATAATGATGAGTATGGATGAGTTTGAAATTCTGCCAATTTCATATCATCTATTAATCTCTCTAGAAGTAAATTGAGAATAATTACAAAATAAAATACAACTACTATATTGACTTTATTTGCTATTAGCAGGCTTTGAATTGGTTACTGCATGCTATAGGGTCTTTTCTATTTAAAATATGGAGCTATTCTTCTGCAGACATTAAAAAAAGGTGTATATATTGTGGATAATGAAGTATGTATTGTTTTATAACTTTCTACCATTTTAAGCAAGTCATATAACTCTAAGTATGCAAAATAAATGCGACATTATTAGATAAGACAATATAATGTAATTAATAAAGAATATTGTATTAGCTAATTACAAAAAAATATAGTAATCTAAAGTATATTAAAGGGCTAAATTTACCTCAACATTAATACAAATATACATGCATATGTATGTATATGCATGTGTGTTGTGAGCATGTATGTATATATGTATCTAGCTATATATATATATGCGTGCGTGCGTGTGTGTGTGTGTGTGTGTGTGTGTGTAAAATTTCTTTTGATTCACCAGGAAGCAATAAACTGTAGAAGTCAATGGTAAGTATAGAGCAGGGCTGACCAACCCGAGGCCCATGGGTGGCATGCGGCCCACAGATTTTTATCTGGTGGCCCACTTGATACTTTCTTGAAATGAGTTTATTTAAAGAAATATTCTAAAATTTTATCAAAAATTAAAGATTGTAATGGAAAGTAAAAAAAAAAAAGATACCACTGTTTTTGCAACGATAATATTTCATGTTGAACCAACGATCATTCATTCATTATTGTAATAATAGCATTAGAAAGCAAACTGCTTTCCAATTCTGTCAGTATACAAGCGGCCCTCAAAAACCTTTCTGTGATTAAAGTAGTCCGCAATGTAATTCGAGTTGGCCAGGCCTGGTATAGAGTTTTCTTTAATGCATTGTAACTGAAAGGCTCATAATTCCAGTTCTCTGAGTTACTCTTTCTGATCATTCAGTGAGGAATGTGAATCTGCTTTGTCTTGAAATATCTGCTGTTTCGATATATTTCGAAATGTTATATGTGGAAATTATGAATGAAATATGTATCTTTACATTTTAGTTTTTAAAAAAAAAAAACACTTTGTACAGACATGTGAAAATTTGTTGTTTTAAGCTTACATTTTTCATTTCATTTCTGGCTCTTCTGGGAATATTCTGAATGTCTTAAGCTTTATACAATCCTGGTCACTCAAATAACTTTCTTCATGAAATAATGTTATTGTTTAAATAATGTTTTAAAGTAATATTTTTAAAAACAGTGCATATAAGTTTAAAAGAACATAATAAGTAAGACATCCAACCACAATGATTTACTTGCACTGTGGACAACATGCACACACACACTCACACATGTGCGCAACCCCTCCACCCGAGGCTTTTTTATGGCACCTGTACCAGTAAATCACTAGGAGCACCGTCCAAGCCTGATCGTTGCCAGAGCACCAGCTGTCTGGCTTCCATGCTAGTGACACGTAAATAGCACCATTCGAGCATGACGTTACCAACGTCGCCTTCCTGGCACTTGTGCCAGTGGCACATGAAGAGACATTCAAGTGAGTTTCTTGCCAGTACCGCTGGACTGGCCCCTGTGAAGGTGGCATGTAAAATACACCATTTCGAGTGTGGCCGTTGCTAGTACCTCCTGACTGGCCTTCGTGCCGGTGGCACATAAAAGCACCCACTACACTCTCGGAGTGGTTGGCATTAGGAAAGGCATGCAGCTGTAGAAACTCTGCCAAATCAGATTGGAGCCTGTTGTAGCCATCTGGTTCACCAGTCCTCAGTCAAATTGTCCAACCCATGCTAGCATGGAAAGCGGGCGTTAAATGACGATGATAATGATAATGAACCACATTTATCTTACAAAATAGTAAGAAGCAAATCTACACCCAAGGTGTGATATTACAATGTTGATGGAGTGCAGACAGCTACTTGTCCATGAAAATTAAGTAGTACATTTCTCTATCCCAAGTATTGCATAAAGATCATATATATATGATTTTTGTGCAAACTCACACTCTCACATCACATCACAAAAAAAAAAAAAAAAAAAAGCAGCAACCCCCTAATCATCTCCTCTTAATCATTTACTTCTCTTATAAAAATCAAGAACTGAATTTATTAATGTTGTTTGCCAACATAGGAGTAAATATGTCAGTTCAAAAATTCATCTGTCAGTTTTGTTTGGCTTGTTTAACTTCCACAACACATCATTCCATACAAGTATTTCTAATAACTGATAGTTGAACTGACATACCAACTAATGAGTCTCAGAGAGGTTATTTCTCTCTCATACAATTATTCACAAAGCTATACATCAAATCGCTAAGGGAAATATCTATATATTTTTACTGAGATCCCCTGTGCATCCAACCTATATTTGTAACCAACCACATCAACAAATTTTCTTTTTGCTTTGTACAAACACCATTTATTCACAGCCATATACATTAAAGCCTATTAACCACTTTTTTTTGTGAAAATACAATTATTCAAAAATCCTATAATTAGATGACAGAATAGAACTCGTCATTACCATTAATAATCAAACCTATTGTTTATGTTTCGATAATATAAAATTAATCAATATTCTGTGTATTTCTATTCAAATACAGCGCGTAAGTATTCTCTACAAATATTTAAACTCTTCCCATTTCCTGCTTTTATTGCTTTTAGCTTTTTTCGTCTTTCTTTTCCATATCTCATGATACACCAATAAGTATGACCAATTCCTTGCTTTTATGAATGCTCGATGAACTCTGTTTGGGAAGAAACAAGTTGTACAGTTGTTGCACTAAAGTTCAAAAATTGTATCGACCTCATCTTACAGGTTTAGATTCTTTAATTTAAGTGCCAGTGCATACATATGTTTTTATGTGTTTGTTCATCTTCTGTCTTTGCTCCTGCCCATCTTTGGTCCTGTTTACTATGCTTGCATTGGTTATGGACCTTCACCAGTACAATACCTCAATAGATTTTATCAACCTTGTTATCTTTTTCAACATGTTCAGCCTCCTGAGATCATCTATCACCTCTTCTCAAGTCTATGTTGATCTCTCTATTCCACAAATCCTTTCCACTTGGTTAGCTTAGCAGTTCTTAGCCCAACTGTTATTCTCCATACCAAATTAGTCATCCCTTTTGTATTCAATAATATTTTATTATTCATTTCCTCATTTTTTTCTCTCTAATTCTTCTTTGCTTCATCATACAAGCATCAATGGATGACGATTACTTCATTTCCACCAAACTTTTGCACAGAATCTATGTTTTGAAGCAAATATTTGGTGCTTGTTTCAGTTTCATGCCATGTCACATTTCACTCAATCTGCTCTTCATTGGGAGAGAGAGAGAGAGAGAGCACTGTTGGTGCCTGTAGAGATGATAGCATGAAAAACTCTTCTCCACCCTGCTGTTATTCTTGCTATTATGCATTTAGAACATCCTCCGTCAATGATAAACAGATCACGTGGCTAATGGAGGCAACCAAGTATTATTGGAGACCTTTGAGCATTCAAAAGAGATTTTCATAACCACACTCTTAATGCTGCTTCTGAGCTAATACATACATACATACATACATGTAAAGCTGCAAAGCTTTATGCAAACACACACACACACACACACACACACACACACACACACACACACACACACACACACACACACACACACACACACATACACACACACGCACACACACACACACACACACACGCACGCACATGCGCACACACATTATTAAATGTGACTAGGGTGTTAGAAAACACCTACATTGCTAGAAATAAGAGCAAAAATGCACTAATGCGGTAGTTAATACACATGAATGAAAACATATACACTAACAGGGACCTAAATCATTTGAAAAGTGCTGATCGAGAATTCTTAATACTAACATGTCAGCATTGGCTCTTATTTCTAGCAATGTAGGCATTTTCTGACAGCATAGTTGCATGTAGTGATATTTGTAATTCTCCCTTTTTGGTGAAACATTGCAAACTGCTGCTGTTCAAATTATATATATATATATATATATATGTATATGTATGTATACATATAAAATGAAGTGTATTGCCACTTAAGTGTGGCTGACCCCTAGGGGTGGATGTTACTATTGCTTTTAGCCCCAGGAGAACATCTCCTCCAGCTGGCTTATCGACACACTACTGTGTCCTGTTTGCCAAGGGAAGTTATCCCTCCCATCATGATCTGTAGCACGAACGGACCCGGGTTTCAGGGTTATTTCCCTTCGTCAGCATCCGATAGCCACTGATCCTTGATGAGAGAGATAAATTCTTGGCAATCTTATGTATACTTTTCCAGTGAAATTCTTCACTGATATCGAAAAGGTGAAAACAAGCAATGTTAATTCTCTAAATGAAGTATTAACAGTAACTGCACGATAAAGTGAAGTATACTGCCACTTAAGTGTGGCTGACCCAAGCCAGCTGGAGGAAATGTCCTCCTGAGGCTAAAAGCAACAGTAACATCCACCCCTAGGGGTCAGCCACACTTAAGTGGCAATATACTTCACTTTATATATATATATATATATATATATATATATATATATATATATATATATATGTGTGTATATATGTATATATATATATTTATTTATTTATTTATTAAATGTGTTTCAGCCAAGTGGCTGTGGTCATGCTGGTGCACCACCGTGATTTTCCGTCTTTATGCTGTGCTCTCTTCACGTTCCTTGCATGGCTCTTCTCCCCCACCTGATATGGTCCAATCAAGAGTTTTGATGGCACATCTGGTGTATAAGAGAATTTGACATCGCTGCCCTAAACTGCGTCTCATTACGAGCCATTGGTTCGCCTGGTATCGTGGAGAGGAAAGCGTCGAGTTTTGTCTTGAAGACCTCCGCATCCATGTCTTGCATGTCTCTCAAATGTTTTGGCAGGGCATTGAAGAGCTGAGGTCCTCTGAAACCGAGGCTGCTGCAGTATCTCGTTCTTATGTGAGATGCAGTGGACGGCACCTTTGGCACCATGCAGTGGCGACCCGTGCGGGCATTCCTATAGTACTTGATGCTAAAGTTTGGCACCAGTCCTTCCAATATTTTCCATATGTATATTATTACATATCTCTCCTGCCTGCGCTCCAGGAAGTAGAGACCTAGTGCCTTCAGTCGCTCCCTGTAGTTCATCTGTTGGACTGTGGCGATCTTTTTTGTATAATGCTGCTGAATTGCCTCGAGTTCTGCTGTCCGCTTAACACTGTGTGGTGACCACAACTGAGAGCAATAGTCTAGGTGGCTCAGAACAAATGTCTTCCATAGAGTCAACATGATTTTTTGATCCCTTGTATGGAATGTCCTCAGTATCCACCCTGCCAGTTGTCTGCACTTTGCTGTCAACTTGACAATGTGCATGTGAAATGATGCATCACTACACATGTTGATGCCCAGATCTCTTACTGTTTGTGGTTCTGGGATTGCAGTACCTCCAGGCCCTGTGTATGCCAGTTGGGAGGTACTTGTGGTCTTGTAGCGCAGTACTTGAAATGTCTTTGCATTGAACTGCATATTATTTTGCTCTGCCCACTCATATATTGCATTTAGGTCATTCTGCAGGCTTACAATATCATCAGGATTCTTTATTGCCTGAGATATCTTTTTGTCATCAGCATAGCTAGTGACAGTGGCTGTCCGAGTGACCGTGGGCATGTCCAGAAGGGCCACTATGAACAGTAGTGGCCCCAGAACAGCTCCTTGTGGAACACCGCTCAATATTTGTGTTTCCCTAGATAGTTCTCCATTGGCTGCAACTGTCTGACTTCTACCATTCAGGAAGTCATGCAGCCACTCTCCTAATTTACCAGCTATGCCAAGGTTTCACAGCTTGTGACATATCAAGCCATGATCAACTTTGTCAAAGCCTTTTGCAAAGTCAAGATATATCACATCAACATTTGAATGGTCAAGTAGCTGCTTCAGGACCCAGTCATAATGCTGCAAGAGCTGCGTGAGGTAGCTTCTACCTGGACGCAAACCATGCTGGGTCTCATTCAGCAAATCATTTTCTTCTAGGAACGCAATCAATCTCCTTCTGACAATTCGTTCCCTGACTTTGCTAATATGTGAAATCAGAGAGATGGGCTTGTAGTTCCCAGCCTCTGCTCTGCTTCCACCTTTATGGATAGGACATATGGTGCCTTCCTTCAGCTTTTTGGGAAGTTTACCATTTGCAAGGAAACTCTGGAAGAGTATCCGGAGTGGTCCTGCTAATTCTTGTTTACACGACTTTAAGAGGGCAGCAGGGAAACCACCGGGGCCAGTTGCCGAATTTGAGCTCATTTCATTTATGGCAGCTATCACATCTTCCTCTTCAATGTCGATGTAGGTAATGGATGCAGTCTTTTTCTGCTGAGTGCTATTGTCAAAGAAATCAGTTGGGTTCTTTATCTGCATGTGACTCAGAGGAGAAGTGAAGACACTCTTGAATTGTGTACTGAGCACTTCACTTATCCATGTGGGATCTGCAGTCAGTGAGCCATTAGGCAGGAATAGGGGTCCTATCTTATACTGTACTGTAGCAGTCTCTTTTGCAAATCTATAGAAAACCTTGGGGTTTGTTTTTATGCTTTCTACTGCTCTCTTCTCCTTCTCTGATCTCTCCTTTTCATGGGAGAGTTTAATTTTGTTTTCTATTTCTAACAGTGTTAGTTTTAATTTAGCCCTTTTCCTATCCTCCAGTTCTCTATTTAACTGGTTTGAGACCTTTGTTCTGTGTCTCATAAGGATTTTGCTGTCTCTAGGAATTCTATTGGCATGTTTACTGGTCTTTCTATATGGCACGTATTTGGTGCATATGTCTTGTATGGTTGACATAAATTGATTTAGTTTGAGGTCATTGTCTTGTATAGAAAGGCTGTCATGCCAGTTTTGATTTCGAATCTCTCTGCGAATTGACTTCCAGTCCGCCCTTTGGAAATTCAGGTTGGATATTGTTTGAGTCCTCCTGGTGGGGTGGGTGTCAGTGGGTTGTCTAGGACCATACATAGTTAATTCTATAATGTTATGATCTGAGAGAGATGTAGGCGCTATATATATATATATATATATGTATATATATATATATATATATATATATATATATATATATATATATATATATATATATATATATATATATATATATATATATATATATATATATATATGTATATATATATATATATATATATGTATATATATATATCGTTTAACGTCCGCTTTCCATGCTAGCATGGGTTGGACTATGTATATATATATATATATATATATATATATATATATATATATATATATATATATCTTTTTATTTATTTATATATTTATGGGTTTCAGCCAAGTGGGTGTGGTCATGCTGGAGCACCACCGTGATTTTCTGTCTTTATGCTTTGCTCTCTTCACGTTCCTTGCATGGTTCTTCTCCTGCACCTGATATAGTCCAATCAAGAGTTTTGATGGCACATCTGGTGTATAAGAGAATTTGACATCGCTGCCCTAAACTGTGTCTCATTTCGAGCCATTGGTTTGTCTGGTATCGTGGAGAGGAAAGCGTCGAGTTTTGTCTTGAAGACCTCCACATCCGTGTCTTGCAGGTCTCTCAAATATATATGTATATATATATATATATATATACATATATATGTATATATATATATATATGTATATATATATATATATATATATATATATATATATGTATATATATATATGTATATATATATATATATATATATATATGTATATATATATATATATATATATATATATATATATATATATATATATATGTATATATATATATGTATATATATATATGTATATATATATATATGTATATATATATATATGTATATATATATGTATATATATATATATATATATATATATATATATGTATATGTATATATATATGTATATGTATATATATATATATATATATATATATATATATATATATATATATATATATATATGTATATGTATATATATGTATATATAAATATATATATATATATATATATATATATATATATATATATATATATATATATATATATATATATATATATATATATATATATATACATGTATGTATGTATATAAAGCTGCAGAGCTTGCAACACACTGAGTATCACAGGGCCCAGTCAGAAGAAGGCCACCAAGTTGGCTCTGGAGCTAGTAGAGGTGGCTATGAGTCAGATGAGAACTTTGAAAGGGTTAGTACAAACTGATCACAGATGGGGCTTGATCAGGCCTGGTTGGGTCACCTGAGTGAGTGTTTCTGATTGTTGAAAGACCTGGAGCATGCACTGACTCCAAGAAACATTGTTTATGATGTGTCCATTTGCTTTACAAGATGATATTTAGATAACACACACACACACACACACACAAAATTTAAGAGAAGACTGCTACAGTTCCAAATTACTTGTGGTATTGTAAACTGTGCACAGCCATTTTATTATGAAACAGTCTCACTTAGGTTCAAATGCAAAGTTTTGTGCAAATGAGAAAACACTTGTCTTGCAAAAAAAATTCCAACAACTTAAATTTTAGATCAGAAGGATTAAATTCATGAAATACATATCTGAGTATGTTTTGGTTCACTATAGGCCACCTCAACATATAATCGCAACGTTGCTTTGAAATGGATAGAAAATATCTATTGAGAAACTTTACAGCCATCTTTATCAACTTTCATAAACTCTTTCCCAAGAACTGTTGTTACTACTGGTTACTCTGCACATCTATCCAAGTAACACCCCCTTGCTTCATACAGTCTTGCTAACCAAATCAATGCTCTTTTAACACCAATTCCTTTTACTTTATTTTGAGTCACTTCACTTTGCATCATTTTAATTCTTCTAAAATCTATTTTGCCTTATTTTTATCTTTATTCTTTTTAATCGATTTCATTTTCAATCTCCTTTTAAATCAATTTTGATTTTTTTTCACCACTATTTTAATTCTATATTTTTTATAAATTTATAATTTTTTTATCATATATTTGATATATTTTTCATCTGATAAAGAAATATTTTATACATTTTTTAAGATACATCAGCTATTTCCACTTATCTTTATCCATTGCCCATCCAACTCAGTTCATTGCTCCATCACCATAATGCAACTTACATTATTCTTCCATTTTTTAATATGCATTTTTTTAAATATGCATTTTTCTATCAGCTTCACATTCGAATGGGATTTAGTTATTTATTGACTGTCCATCCGTGTAAAAGAAACTACGTGTTTAGATGTGTGTTGGAATGTGTATGTGCATGCATGTGAGTGTGATTCTAACTTTTGTAGAATTGAAGTGCAAATATGAAAAAGACATTTTTATAATTTTTAAATTTTTTCACATATTTATTTACTCGTATTTTTTTTTATCAAATAAAGAATTTATTTTCAGTATTTTTATACATTCTACCAACAAAGAAAAAATATGTTTTATACCCAAACACTCACATGCAAAATACAAAAATATAATATTTCTTCCTCTCCAACATCCAATCAAAACTCAAAATTATATTCAAAATTTTCATGTGTTTTTTTTTTTTTATGGAAGAAGCTGTACAGACAGAAAGCATGATGTTTGCTCCAACCTTCACTACTGGCCAAAGATAAGGAATGTGAAACTCAGAGAAATATTTAGAGAAATTCTTAGCTTACAAAAAATAAGATAAACATCTCCAATGTGTATTTAATACAGCTTTTCATCTTCTTCTTCATTGTTCACACAGTCATTTGTACCATATCTTAATAAATGTACATATGCACATATATGTGTATGTATATATATATATATATATATATATATATATATATATATATATATATGCATACATAAAACAATAATAACTAGCAGAAGACCAACTGGAAGGTGGTATTTAGAAATAAAACTTTCTACTATAGGTACAAGCCCTCAAATTTTGGAGGAGGAAACTAGTTGGTAACTTTCACCCCAGTGCTCAACTGGAACTTATGTTTTTGACCCCCAAAACAATAAAAGGTAAAATTAATCTTGGCAGATTTTGAACTCAGAACATAGAGCTGGAAGAACTTCAGTGAATTTTGTTCAGCGTGCTGATGCTTCTGTCAGCTTACTACTTTATTTATGATTTCAAATTTTGGAACAAGGCCAGAAATTTCTGAAGTGTTTGATTGGTACTCATTTTATTGACCCTGAAAGGACAAAAGAGGAAGTTGTCCTTGGCAACATTTGAACTCAGATCATAAAGTCAGAAGAAATACTACTAAGCATTGTTTTTGGCATGATAACAATAATGTCAACCCAATGCCTTGCTCACCACCTTAACAATGGTTTCAAATATTAGCACAATGCCAGCAGTTTTGAGGAGAAGTTAAGTCAAGTAGTTAAGTCATCAACCCTAGTGCTCAACTGGTACTTACTTTGTTGACGCTGAAAGGATGAAAGACAAAGTCAACCTCTGTGGAATTTGAACTCAGAATGTGAAGATGAACAAAATACCACTGAACACTTTACCTGATGTGCTAATGTTTCCACCAGCTTTCTGCCCTAACAATATCAAGCAGGAGTGGCTGTATGGTAAAAAGCTTGCTTCCCAACCATTTGTGGGGAAGGGAGATAGTTATAACAACTTCAGCACTCAATTGGTTCTAATTTTATTGACTGAAAAGATTAATGGTAAAGCTGATCCTGGCAGAATTTGAACTCAAAATATAAATTCAGAAGGAATGCCACTAAGTATTTTATTTTACATATGATAATAATGGCTTTTAGCAGGTGGCGAGCTGGCAGAAATGCTAGCATGTTGGGCAAAATGCTTAACAGTATTTCATCAGTCTTTACATATTGAGTTCAAATTCCACCAAGGTCGACTTTGCCTTTCATCCTTTTGAGGTTGATAAATTAAGTACCAGTTACGTACTGGGGTTGATCTAATCGACTGACCCCCTTCCCAAAAGTTTCGGGCCTTGTGTCTGGAAGATTTGCACTAAAGAAATGTTTGTAAAAAATTTAAAATATGTTTTAGGAATTAAAAATAGCAATTACAAAATTCTGAAATTTTAAATTTTAAAATTAAATATAGACTTCTTTAGATTTTATGAACTATGAGCAGAAGAGCAAAATGAAAGGACAGAGAAAAGGAAAAGAAATGTAGAAGAGAGAAACAATATTAAATGCAGAATCAAACATTCATTGCTGGATTCTCTTTCATAATTTAATTCCATTCAAAAATTTCCACTGACTTCTGGTATAGAATCATTCTTGTAGAATTTTAAATGTCATGTTCGACTACTAGTGAATATTATATTCCTTATGACACTTTTGCAAGTGACTCAATATGGTTGAATTATAGTCTATTAATAGAGCGGTATAAATTTCACATATGTAAAGAGTATTATCACATTTCAAACAGTCTCTTGTTCAGATTCTTTCCTCCACATATACGATTTTTATTGTAGTCATGCAATAAAAGAGACCCACTTTGTATACGAGGTTTATTCTAATATCATTTAGAAAGTTTCCATTTTTAATTGGCCTCCACATAAATTTGTTGGTCTCAGCATTAATGAAAGATATACATACACAAAAGTCTTTTAAACAATGTTTTTTAAATGGCGCAGGAGTGGCTGTGTGGTAAGTAGCTTCCTTACCAGCCACATGGTTCCGGGTTCCGTCCCACTGCATGGCACCTTGGGCAAGTGTCTTCTACTATAGTCTCAGGCCAGCTAAAGCCTTGTGAGTGGATTTGGTAGATGGAAACTGAAAGAAGCCTGTCGTATATATATGTACATGTGTGTGTGTGTGTGCATGTGTTTGTGTATCTATGTTTGTCCCCCCTTCACTGTGTGTTTTGGCGTGGTTTTTATGGCTTGATGCCTTTCCTAATGCCAACAACCTTACGGAGTGAACTCCTTACAGAATAGAATTTTTACAGAGAAGATTCCTTACAGAATGCTTTTCTCTGTTGCAGTGTATGGTTATTCTTCAGTTGTGAATTATTATTATCTGTGTGTGACTCTCATAGACTGTATCTAACCAATTAAGCAGTGAGATCTCAACATTGTTTCTTTTCATAGTTCTGCATAGATGTCTGACAGATGAAGCATTCATAAAGCTGAAGATGGTTGAATAAACTGAATAATTACAATTATACTAACATTATATATTGTCTACATCCTTTCTCTTCATACATGTGTCAAGTCGATGTTATTTGTTATTTATTAAGTTGAGACTTTAAAAGTGAGTGACATAGGCTTTGTAAAAAATTGTAAAGGGAATATAATGAACAGAAATTATGTGAAAGACTGTGAGGGACAGATCCAATTCTTGGTGGTAGAGTAAATCTTTTGCCTAGTTTTGCACCACAGTCTGTTGCTTAAAGATAATGTCCTCTCTGTTGCTAGCGTTTAGATCAGTTATCTGATCTGAGGATAACTTCTTCCATTCCACCTTCAGTTCAAAGAACTCTGGAAAAGAGGGGTTACTGGAAATGTACTTCTACTTCAGACAAAGTCAGGGAAAATACAAAAGCCTACAAGAATGAGAATGGAAACAGAAAAATGTATAAAAACCAATATCAGACAAGATCAAATATGACCATATAACCTTTTCATCCTTTACAACAATACAAACAAATTAACTGAGAAAGACTGGGATAAAATTCAGAGTGAAAATTGTTAAGAGTTGAATTTCAAATAGAATGATCTGCAAAGAGAAAATTTGACAGCAATCTATTGAGGAAACAATTTTAAACATAAATAATTTTCAAACTGACAGAAACCAATTTTGAAGTATATCATTTTTTCTGACCTAGTTTCCAGCAAGTGGTTTATTTATATAGTATTTTACACACACACACATTTATATGCATTTACATATATATATGTATAAATGTGTATATACAAACATGTATGAATAAGTATGTATGTATACACATACATATGTATATATGCATGTTTGTGTATATACATATATGTATGCATAAGTATGTATATATATGTACGTACACACACACACAGACACATGCAAATACACACTCGTTGTGTGCGTATATGTATATGGAGTATTAGTCAGCTGCAAACCAAAAGTGCATACCACTGCAATTAAAAATCACTTGAAAAAAGGACATGTATTTATTGAAGTTTGAATAGTTGGAGCAAAAGGAGAATAAAAAAGAAAATTGAAATACAATGAGAAAGAGAAAAAAAATCGAATGATTGAATGATGAAAAATGTAAGTGAGGAGGCAGAAAAAGAGAATGTACAGACATTCAGACATTTATATACACACATCAACACATCCATACAATCCTGGTATATATCATCATCATCATCATCATCATCATCATCATCATCATCATCATTTTAACGTTCACTTTCCCATGCCTGCATAGGTTGGACGGAGATTTTAGAAGCAGATTTTCTACAGCTAGATGCCCTTCCAGCTGCCATTCCTTACTTGTTTCCAAGTAAAGTGATATTTCCCCATAGTTAGTTATATTTCTGTAGAATATTGGAAATGAATGACATTTATAACAACCATTCAATGTCAAGACAAAGAAGCAGAAGTATCCTCACACTCACGCAATTACATACATACATATATACATACATACATACAAACAAAAATACCCTGTTGTTAATGTTGAAGTTCCAATGAAGGAACCTCGGATCTAGGTTAGAAAATGATTCTTTCTCTATTGGCAAGAAATCTTGAAATAAACTGAATAATGACATACCCATGCCAGTATAGACAATGGATATTAAATGAGGATGATATGGATTCACACACACACACGCACGCACACATGCAGATATGTGTCTTAAAAGTGGAAGCATGGCTGTTTGGTAGGGTTCAATCCCTCAGTATACAATTTAGGGCAAGTGGAGGAATTCGACGGATTGCTTTGGTATAATAGTAGAATGTCTCTCATGTATATAGAATAGGCGAGATTGAGTTCTATTAGCAATCTTTTACTTTTTCCATTCAAATAGTTTTTTAACCTAATATTTACACACTTTTATTATTTACAGCCTTATGTAAGGTGCCAGCTGACCAAACTGTTAGGATGCTGAGCAAAATGCTTACTGGCGTTTTGTCTGCCTTTACATTCTGAGCTTGAATTCTACCAAGGCTGATTCTACTTTTTCTCCCTTAGGGGTCGATAAAATATGTACCTATTGATCAATGGGGTCAATGTAATTGATTTATGCCCTAACCTGAAATTGCTTGATTTCTGCTAAAATTTGGAGTCATATATATTTTAGAAAATTTTTCTCAGATATTGAGAGTGTATTAATTGTATCAAAAATTGTGCTAAGGCAGATGACTGTCACTAAAAATACTTTATTGATGAACACGTGAATGTTTTATTTTTGTTATTTATCAATATGTGACCTTCTTTCAGGGTATGAAATATATAAAAGTAAATGTGTTCAATTTTCTTGGTATAACTAGGTCAATGGTGTTTTGTAGTTTAAATGGTAGGTTTGTAGACCAGCTATCTCAGAGTCTCTGAGCTTTAACCATCAATTGTGTGATGAATGCAATAATGAAAGAAATATGTAAACAACAAGGTGGTGGGTGGGGGTTGTGGTAAGATGCGATTTGTGTTGGAGGAGTACAGAGTGAAAGATGAAACTTACATTAAGAAAATCAACTGGACTCAGTTAATGATATAAGAGTAACATCATTCTGTACATTAATATTAAAATAGAGCAGTTCACATAAAAATTTTTGGTATGATCATGGAAGATATTGAAAATAGAATTTAGGAGTTTATCCATTTAGCATACAGATCACTCTGTCAAATGTAATGCTTATTTATTCACATTATTTTGTATTAATCATGGGTTTAAGATTTTGTTGATGTGGTTGCTTACTTTTAGTATGACATTACAGGGTAGGCATGGTAGGCCAAATCTGGTTGGTTTAAGCATAAAACAGGAGGAATATTTGAGCCAGATATGACTGGTTTAAATACTATAGAATTAAACTGAAGTCAGATTTCTTTATGCTAGGAATGTTGAGCCTAGCTTTTCTTCTTGCGCCTGGGTATCTGCATTCTAATTTGATAGTGGAATGAGACCATTTGCTTTATAAACCAGCCACATTGATGTATGCTACTAGGTGATCAATAGAGAGGGATTATATCTACAACTGGTACAATCTGTACTACCTCCCTGAAAATAATGCTCTGAGCAACATATTTATTTCTGCCAGTCAAATATGCACTAGCAAGTAATAATGTCTTCATTAGTTGAAATTGCAAAAGTTTTATAAGTGGTACAAGGTTGTTTTTACACAACATGAATAGTTGATACTGTAATAAGAATGCTGGAAATATAAAATATACGCTTGAAAATAGTTTACAAACAGGTGAATGTTATGTGTGAGTATATTTTACTGAGGTAATAATGGTGGAGGGGGAGAAGAGAAAGAGAGAAAAAAGAAGGGAGTGAGAATAAGCAGTAATAGGTATAACACTTTTCATGAAGAAGGATTAAGTAAATGAGAGAGCGAAGAGAGGTAGGGAGAGAAATAAAACTGAGCAGTGGTCAATATAAGAAGCCTAAAGCTGAGAGAAAATCAAAACCAAGGAAGATCACAGAGAAGAAGGGAAGTGAGTAAGAGAAAAGAAAAGGAGAGAATAAATAGAATAGATGGATGTTTAGACAGAAAGGGAAAGAAAGAAGAAGAAAGAGCAGAGAATAAAGAGAGTGAAGGTGAGTAGAGAGAAGAAGTGGTTGAAGAAAATAAGAAAAAATATTTATGTAAAAAAACAAAGAAAAGGGGAAAAAAATGGTAATTGTAAACCAAAATGGCTGCTGTTTTTCTTTGTGCTATAAAATAAAAATAGATTGTTGATATTCTTATAGGAAACAAAAGCAAAACGAAAAAAAAAAAGAAAAACAAACAAGAAAAGAAAAGAGAAAAGAAACTTACAAAATGTAAGCACAGAAACTATAGATTAAAAAAATATATATACACATATATAATTTTAGCAAGAACAGAACAAACAATAGCATTTTAGTGATAATCTTGAAATTGTATTTGAAAACTCTTCAAATTTTATTTTTACTAAAAAAAATAAGAGAAAATAAAAAGCACAGTTACCAAGTTTAAATCTCAAGAGGCATGTACTAACATCTCTAGCATTTCTGCTTCCAATTGAAGTATATAAACATTTATACATGGAATATGGGTTCAAGTGTGTATATATAATACAAGTGCCTGAATAAATAAATGTGTGGGTGTTTGTGTGTATATGTATCATCATCATCATCATCATCGTTTAACGTCCACTTTCCATGCTAGCATGGGTTGGACGACTTGACTGAGGACTGGTGAAACCGGATGGCAACACCAGGCTCCAATATATATGTACATACATACATATATATATATGTGTGTGTGTGTGTGTATATGTACATGTGTAGGTGTATGAATATATGTGTATATGTATGTACATGTATGATCATTTCATCTTGACAGATTATAGCTGTCTCAATTAATCTCAATTATCCTGATAATCTCCATTACATCTGTGCACTCTGAGATGACTTTTAAGATCAGCAGTTAACTGGCAAAGTTTCAAATGTGTGACAGATAAGATTCCAAACTTCCAGAGGGTTTATATAGCTTCCTTGTGCTATGGCAATCTTATGCACTTTTATGTGTCTTTTCAAACAGGGATTACTCAGATTTTTTCCTCATACAATAGAGGTGTTGTTACCTTTAAAAGGTTGCAAATAATCATTAGATGCATCTTGACTACACAAATTACTCTGTGATTTCGTGTGGTTTATGTAACCAGCTTTTGACAGGAAATGCCAGTCACAATGTCTACATTTCCAATTCTTAATTTCATCAGGTGCATGCACCAGATCTCAAAGTATGTTTTAAATGTGTAATCTGGCTTTTGGCTTCCTTAAAGCTGGCAATATCAAGCTTCATCAAAGACATCTATTTCTATCTGTAACTTTCTCTTCCCTGAATTGAACATCAATTCTCAATTTCATTAAGTTGTCATGATTATGGTCTTTGCACACTTTCTTTGGCTTATGTTGTGGTTGTCTTCCAAACTGAAACAACTACATGGGTGGTCTCCCATCTAATATAACTACAAGGTGCCCAGCCCATTGCATTTGCTTTTGTTCTATATGTAACTCAATAGACACACAGTCAGGTCTCTGAAGTATTTCACACACGCACATACACACACACACACACACACACACACACACACAGATACACACATACACACACACACACACACACACACACATTCACGTGTACATGCGTGAGTGCATGTCTGTGTATGCATGTGTGTGTGTGTATGTGTGTGAGCTATTAGAGAAAAGAAACAGGCTTGGAAGGACTGGAAGTGTGGTGGTAGCAGGGAACTGTTTCAAATAGCCAGAAGGGAAGCTAGGAGACAGGTTTATTTAGCCAGAGGGGAAGCAGATAAGAAAAATTTGCCAATGTTCTGCGCCGTGAGGACCAAAGACTTGAGGTATTTCATGTTGCAAGACAATGTGTGAGAGAGAATCATGATGTCGTAGGAGAGAAATGTGTCCGCATGGATGATGGCTCACTTGCACTAAACAAGGCTGCAAAGAGAGAGGTTTGGAAATGCCACTATGAAAGGTTGCTTAATAAAGAGAATGAATGGGAGGAAGAGAGTCTGCTGCATGTCGACCCAACAGAGGGACCAGCTATCCTAATTGACAATACCTTGGTAGATAAAGCGATCAAGAGTATGATGACAAGGAAAGCTCCTGGTCCATCAGGAATCACTGCAGAGATGCTCAAAATATCTGGCAGTGTCGGCTATAGCCTAGTCACCCATATAGTTAATCAGGTGATACATGAAGGAGTTATACCCAGTGATTGGTGTAGCAGCACCATAGTCAACTACTACAAAGGTAAAGGTGATGCTTTAGGCACAAACAATTACAGAGGTATCAAGTTGTTGGACCAGGTAATGAAGGTCACTGAGAGGGTCATAGCCCAACTAATTAGGGTGAGAGTCAGCTTAGATGAGATGCAGTTTGGGTTCGTTCCAGGGAAATCACCACTGATGCTATATTTCTGGTAAGACAGCTTCAGGAGAAATACCAAGCCAAGGATAAACCTCTGTACTTGGCTTTCATTGACATGGAGAAAGCCTTTGACAGGGTCCCCTGATCCCTTATCTGGTAGTCAATGAGGAAACTAGGGATAGAAGAATGGTTAGTGAGAGCTGTGCAAGCCCTGTACAGAGACGCTGTCAGTAAGGTGAGGGTTGGCAACGAGTACAGTGAAGAATTCCGTGTAGAGGTAGGGGTCCACCAAGGTTCAGTCCTCAGACCCCTCCTATTTATCATAGTCCTCCAGGCAATAACACAGGAATTCAAGAGGGGATGCCCCTGGGAGCTCCTCTAGGCTGATGACCTTGCCCTAATTGCTGAGTCACTACTAGAACTGGAAGAGAAGTTTCAGGTGTGGAAGCAAGGACTAGGATCGAAGGGCCTTAGAGTCAACCTAGCTAAAACCAAAGTCCTAATAAGTAGGAAGGTAGACAAAACACAAACCCCTTTAGGTAGATGTCTCTGCTCGATCTGTAGAAAAGGCGTAGGTAGAAACTCCATAACTTGTACCCAGTGTAAGCTATGGACACATAAGAGGTGCAGCAATATCAAAAGAAGGCTAACTAGCAAGATAGATTTTGTATGTGGCAGATGCTCAGGAGCAATAAACACTGAAAATGTGTAGAAAACAACCTTTGGCACTTTCCAGGGTGAACAACTAGAAGTAGTTGATAACTTCCTTAGAGACCACCATATAACAGAGCAGGAAGCTCTGTCAAAAGCTTTCTCCAGGTCAACAAAGACTAGGTACAATGTCTTACTTTTGGTCAAGTATTTTTCCTGTAGCTGTCTCACTAGGAAGATAGTATCTTTGGTACTCTTCCCAAGTACAAAACCAAACTGTATTTCATCTAGTTTACTTCAATTTCTAATCAATTGAGCTATAACCTTCTCAGTAACTTTCACGACTTGGTCTAGCAATTTAATGCCTCTGTATTTGTTTCTATCAAAGGCATCACATTTACACTTGTAGCAGCTAGCTATAATACTTCTAGACCAGTCATTGGGGATGGTGCTTTCCTGAATAACCTGATTAACTATATGGGTGACTAAGCTGTATTCTACATTGCTGAAAATTTTAATCATCTCAGCAGTGATTCCTGATGGCCCAGGGGCTTTCCCTGTCTTCATAGCCTTAATTACCTTTTCTGTTATGCTGCTGTCAACTGTAATGGCTGGTCCCCCAATTACTTTGATATTTGGTAGACTCTCCTTCCATTCATTTTCCACATTTAGTAACATTTCATTGTAACACTTCCATGCATCATTCTTCTCTGAGTTACTAAGTGCAAGCATACCATTATCCATTCGCGCACATTTCTCATCCACCACATCTCTTTTCTCTCTGATACACTGCTTTGCAATCCTGAACACCTCACACCTCTAATCCTCATGCTGTACAACATTTGCAAATCTCATACACTCAGATATTCCTTTTTCTATGTAAACCTGACACCTAGTTGCCCTTTTGGTTACATGATATAATTCTCTGCTTCCACTATTTTTCCAGTCTTTCCAAGCCTGTTTTTCTTGCTTTTATAGCACTATCTATCTCCTTGTTCCACCCCCATATCACCCTTGGACTAGCTGGGATTCTCTCTCTCTCTCTTTTATATATATATATATATATATTTATATATATATATATATAGAGAGAGAGAGAGAGAGAGAATATGAGAGAGAGAAATATATATAAAAGGGTAAAGGTGAAGACCTCCTTTGGTCATGAATGACCGTGAGATTGCACCTAGAAAGTTTCCCTTTGAGGCACAAGTCCAGGCAAGGTTGTCTGCAGAAAAGCAGCAGTTGCTCATGTGTACCAGTCTCCTCTCTCCTAGTCCAAGGGAAAGGCAAGTGTCGATACAGCTTGGCATCAATGATGTCACAACTCATTTCTACAGATGAATGAACTGGAACAATGAGAAATAAAGTGTCTTCTTCAAGAATACAACACACAGTTGGCCCTCATAATTGTAAGTGTGATGCTCAAACCAATGAGCCATGTGCCTTCATATATAAATATAGATGTATACATACATATATAAATATGAGTGACGAAAGGTCCTCTCATATAAGCATATGGTGCTAAAATCACTGACATATATTGTAGCAGATGAGAACCACTTGTTGGATCTTGAGAACTGTCGGATCACTTGATTTCTACATACTGTGCTTCCTCAGTGGCAAGAGTCCAGTTGCTCCATACCAGCCAAATCTCACTCCTATCATCATATAGAATAACAATAGCTTTTCAGTCACTGATGTCACAAATATCCAGCAGGTACGACCATCGAATTTTGGGCCTCACAAAGGCAATAGCAAGTGACTGAGACCTTTGGAGATATGCTGTGCATGAGAAGACTCAGCAAGCCAAATGAGACCATAACCATGGCCTATGCTAGTGCAACATAACCAGCCCATTTAAGAGTACCCTTCAATCATTGGGAAATGAACTGTGCTTGAGAAGACCTGTTGAGTCAAGTGAAATCATTGTTGTGGCTGATGCCAGTACATCCTGACTGGCACCCATGCTGGTGGCACATAAAAAGCACCATTTGGGAGAGAAAAAAATGTGTAGGGATTAATGATTCAACATATTTGTGTGCTTGTGTGTGTGTGTGTGTGCGTGTGAGTGTTTATATACAGATAAATGATTTGGCTCCATATTATTTAAAGAGCCCAGGACATAGAACATATCCATATCATCTATTGATGTAGACATACTCTGCACCCATGATCTTTAAAAAATATGACACCAAGTCAAACTTTTCTTAAATACATAGAATTCCAACCAAATAGGTTGAACACACTGTTCTTTTGCTTATTCACTCACTCATACACACAGACACACGCGTGCACACATACATACAAGCAGGCATACATACATACATACATACATACATACATACATACATACATACATACATACATACATACATACATGCATGTATACATGCATGTATACATACATTCATACTTATTCATAATTCATTATTCACAGAAAAGAGATTCTATTTCACAAGATTATGTGTGCTTATAATATAGTTTTCTATTGATTGATGGAAGTCTGCTTTGAAGAGAAGAAACAATATCTCAAAGAATCTTTGTTGGATGATGTAAATAAACTTATTTTAACTTGTGATTAGTGTATAAGTATATTTGCTAAATTACAAAAACATGAACTAATGGAAAGTGAAGTGAGCCAATGTCTTCCATCTATTTAGGTAGCTTGTGTTATTGGGCATGTGCTGAATGATTTATGCAAAATAATTCATATTGAATTGAAATTTGTCTTTTGTTACAAAAAGAAGAAAATAGTATCGGTAATTGATAATGATTCTAAAAGAAACAAAGGAATATTTCTTATAGGTGCAGGTGTGGGTGTGTGGTAAGTAGCTTGCTTACAAACCACATGGTTCCGGGTTCCTTCCCGCTGTATGGCACCTTGAGCAAGTGTCTTCTACTATAGCCTCAGGCCAACCAAAGCCTTGTGTGTGTGTGTGTATATGTTTGTGTGTCTGTGTTTGTCCCCCCAACATCACTTGACAACCGATGGTGGTGTGTTTACGTCCCCGTAACTTAGTGGTTCAGCAAAAGACACCAATAGAACAAGTACTAGGCTTCCAAAGAATAAGTCCCAGGGTCGATTTGCTCGACTAAAGGCGGTGCTCCAGCATGGCCACAGTCAAATGACTGAAACAAGTAAAAGAGTAATTAAGAATGAATTTCATAGCAAACTGAAGCTTTTTGCCTTGGGAAGAAATCTGATCTTTCTTAGTAGTCAAAGTCACAGCTATTGGAAGTGTTCATATCATATTTGATCTTATCGAAACATTGTATTCAAGTTGCCTTTGATCATGATAGAAGATTTTACAAGGTCAGTAAACTCTGAGGAGAAGAGGTAATGATAATAATAGCAAAAGCAGAGAGATATGACAGAAGATCTGTGGTGCTCTAGTTGATACCTGTTTGTGATTGACTTCCTGTTAATCATTTGTGTTGCCTTTCTCAGGTACCTCTTAAATTGTTGCAAGTTAATTTCTAAAAAATATACATGCTCAGAAAGAGAGTTCAAGAGTACTGATGTTCTGGATATAGAGAACTTGAGTGTAATATCAAGTGGGAAGCGTGCAGCATATATGAGATGGGTGTATGGAGGGGGTCTAGCCAGAATGTAGGTGATAAGAATAAAAAGAAACAGGTGAGTTAAGAGTCCTACAATCAGTTTTTATGGTAGAATTTCATTCTAGATGTTGTCAACAATTTTGCTGATGTGATGGGTAATGAGATATCTTTTATGTCTGGTGGGCAAGATCCCATTGTGGAGTAGGTCTCCAATAAATCTGATTTTATTCCACCGATGTCGACTTTGCCTTTCATCCTTTCGGGGTCAATAAATTAAGTACTAGTTGCATACTGGGGTCGATCTAATCGACTGGCCCCCTCCCCCAAAATTTAGGGCCTTGTGCCTAGAGTAGAAAAGAATAAATTTGATTTTATGAAAGTTGTACAATTTTTTACTCAGGAGGAAGAGATATTCAAGGTAGTGGAAGAAGTATGTCACAACTGTCTCCATCAACATTAATATGTTGGAAGTTTGTGTGTTTGGAGGATAATTGGCAGGGTCAGAGTTGTTGCTTTTCTTGAACATGGGATGCACTATACTGTATTTTTAAATATTTAGATATATCCCCATGGAATGAGAGACATTGATGAGTATGCTGACTGACCCTATGACACACTGTCTGAATGTAATTGAAGGGATATTGTCAGGGTTGGTAGTATTGTTGGTCTAAAATAATTAGAAGTTCTTTTTGTACTTGGCATGTGCATAATGGTGAATTTCAGAGTAGAAAGGGGTAGTTTGTGAGATTTATGTGGTATGTGGAGTTGCATGCATAACTGATAATAATCTAGAGGGATTTTTTCCTTTGCAGGTAGTGCTCACAGGACCATTATGGTTGAAAGTATAGGAAAGAAGAATACAACAATTGGCAGGGACCCTTTTGACAAGAGGCTAAATGGATCAGCTGCAGTTTGAAGGCTGTATAAATCACCAAGGTATTCTTTGCAGTTGATTTGATGGTCTTGTAGAAGTTACGACACTGAATAAAGGCATTGTGGTGCTTAGTGGTTTTCTCCAAGTGTTATTCCTTGAACTGACATAATGCAGTTATGAATGAAACACTTGAAGCATTAAGGGCTGTGAGTTTTTGTTGTACATAGCATATGGAAGGACAATACTTAAGAGATGATTTTAGTCATTTACTTAATTGTTTCTGATGAGTCAGCAATGAAGCACATGTGATGTCAAGGATAGTTAATAGAACTAGTAGAGCACAGACCAGTCAGCTGACTGAAGTACCAATGTGTCCAGGAGGTGGTGGGGTGTAATGTATATGTGGTTGTGTGATATATAGTCACAAGGAAGATGTTGGTTGATGTTGCTCTCTCTCTCTCTCTCTCTCTCTCTCTCTCTCTCTCGCTCTCTCTCTCACACACCAGTTCAATGTAAACACAGAAACACCAATAAACTGCATGTCATAAAGCACCACCAATACACATCATATTTCAAAACTGCTACAAATATTCAGTTGTGAACTTCAGTTAACATTCAGACAAGTTGGGGATTTATTTTCTGATACTTTGATTATGCTATGGGGATGAGTTGTAATGATACAGAAACATGTTCCTAGCTGTCACTGGTCCTGCCAGCCAAAACGAATATCCATTCTCTTCACATGAAATCGTAATTTTCAGAGAAAGTGATTCTTAATATTTTGAAATTGTTACCTATGTTTTACCTTTATTGTATTTTTAAGACTCATAGAACGTTAGAGTTGGGTTTTGCATTCTGTCTTTAATTAAGCAGCTACTTTCAATTAATAACCAGACACAGGCATGGCTGTGTGGTAAGAAGCTTGATTCACGACTGCATTGTTTTTAGTACAGTCCAACTGTGAGACATCTTGAGCAACTGTCTTCTACTATAGCCTCAAGCTGACAATGCTTTGTGAGTGTATTTTGTAGATGCCCCTCACCCACACACACACACACATACACACATATACTCCTTTACTCTTTTACTCTTTTACTTGTTTCAGTCATTTGACTGCGGCCATGCTGGGGCACCGCCTTTAGTCGAGCAAATCAACTCCAGGACTTATTCTTTGTAAGCCTAGTACTTATTCTATCGGTCTCTTTTGCTGAACTGCTAAGTTACGGGTATGTAAACACATAAGCCTCGGTTGTCAACCAAAGTTGGGGGGACAAACAGACACACAAACATATACACACATACACATATATATATATATATATATATATATATATATATATATATATATATATATATATATATATATACATATATACGACGGGCTATTTCAGTTTCCGTCTATCAAATCCACTCACAAGGTTTTGGTTGGCCCGAGGCTATAGTAGAAGACACTTGCCCAAGGTGCCACGCAGTGGGACTGAACCCAGAACCATGTGGTTGGTAAGCAAGCTACTTACCACACAGCCAGTATATATAAAAATTCAAAATGGGACAACAAAACATCCAAATAGATGATACAAAGAAAAAAAAGAAGGGTCATTTGGAGTGTTCTTTCCTCAGTCAAGTTCCAGATTATCTTTGCAATTTCAGCTGGTTATACTCGAGATTGCTCCAACCTCGCCAGCCCCAAGGAAAAACTAAGCTAAGAGTGTTAGATTCCTTGGAAGAAAGCAGCAAATGTATACGAAAACAAGGACGGAAAAAAAATGACTTTACCCATTTCCTTCAAGTTTTCGTATATCCTCAGTAGTCACAGCCTATGTTCCACTGCCATGCAGCATAGCTGTTCATACACAGGCATCATTCAATTTCCCTTTCACTCTAATGGAGAGGCCCTTTGTTACCAACAGAGGTAGTAGCTCTCTGAACTTCACCCACCTTATTCTTATTCTAGCAGCTATGCTTTCAGAATAACCACCCCAACTACTGACTTGGTAACATAACTAATGGAAACTGTCTATTACTTCTAGGGATCCCCACTGACATATGAGGCGGGGGTCTACTTTTTGTGTATTCCTGATGTTTAGTATACTTGCACATCTGCCATATGTAAAGAGTACCTTCTCCGTTAGTCATCCAGCAATAATGCTGCCCCTCTTATGTGTCCATAGCTTGCACTGGGAACATCTTTTCTACATATTGAGCAGGGCCATCTCCTTGAAGGGATCTGTGATTTGTCTGTTTTTCCTACTTACCAATACTTTTTTCTTTGCTAAATTAACTCTAAGGCTCTTTGATTCCAGATATTGCTTGTGTGTGTGTGATTCTGTCTGTGTTTGCACCCTCCTCCACTGCTTGACAACAGGTGTCATTTCGTTTACATCCCCATAACTTAGTTGTTCAGAAAATGAAACTGATAGAATAAGTACCAAACCATAAAAATTAGTACAGGATCTGATTTGTCTGACTAAAACTCTTCAAGATGGTATTCTACTATGGTCATAGTCATGCAGAAGAAAGATATACATAATCACAAGTCTAATAATATCCCATTGATCTATCTGTAATGTTTGTGTACATAGGAGATACTCAATCCAATGAAATTGAAAAGTAATAGATCTTTTTAGTTGGATAGCATTCTTTCCTATGTATACAGACATTACAAATATACATTATGTGCCAACCATGAATAAAAACAACTTAATTTATTTACATTGTCTGCCAAGAAAAAAACATCAAGAATATATGCAATGGCTAAATCGAGAATTAAAAAGGTGTTGGGGGAAATGATTTGCTGGTGTTTACCACATTACACTATAGCATCTCACACACACACACACATGCATACATGCATGCATGGATGCACACACAAATATACACTGACACATGCATGCACACATATATGCTCACATACACATGCACATATGTATGTATGGATGTCATTATGTATGTATGAATGTATGTCACTATGTATGTATGCATGCATGCATGTATATATGTATGTATGTATGTATGTTTATGTAGGTTTATGTGTGTGTTGTGCATGGTTCCGGTCTCAGTGTGTGACACCTTGAGCAAGTGTTTTCCACTAAAGTTTCAGACCAATCAATGCCCTGCGAAAGAATTTAGTATGCTAAATCTGTGTGGAATCCCATCACACATACATGCATACATACATACATACATACATATGCATGTAGTCATAAGTGTGAAACCAGATGAAGTTGTTAAAGTAAGTTGGAAACCCTAAATTACATTAACAATTACATTTCATCTAGACTTGTCACTGGTCACACATCTATGACAAGGTGCTCATATTTGTAAGGATCATGGTTATTACATGAGTTATGGCTATCATGAAACAGTTGTTGAGATAAGAATTTAAATAACTTTTTTCTTTTATCATCTGTATTTTGTGCTTCATTTAAATTCAAGTCTAAATGTGTTTATCTACTTACAACCTATATATACATATGTATGTATATGTGTATCTATCTATCTATCTATCTATCTATCTATCTATCTATCTATCTATCTATCTATCTATCTATCTATCTAACTATCTATCTATCTATCTATCTATGTGTCTGTCCAACTGTCTATCTCTCTTTCTTTCTCTCTCTCTCTATTTGTGTGTGTGTGCAACTAAACCTTCATTCTATGTCAGACATAAAAGACTTCCTGGTATTCTTTAGCTATATACCTTAGACAGAAGCTGCTTATTTGCATACAGCTCCAAGAGCCTCACCAGATTGCTGTCATCCATGTATCAAGAAGGAGTGCTGTTCTACTACTGAACTGAGAATTCATTTTAGACATATCACAAATAGGGTGTCACTGTTAGTGGCATTCTTGACAAAATTATGTACTACATTTGTTATGAAAATTTTAAAAGAAAACCAGGGTTAGGCAGTAGTCTGAGGGCCCATAGCAGGAAACCTATCAAAACTGTGACAGGCATATGTCTGAAATAAGAAAGTGGTTATGTCTGAAAGCAAATTGATGGCCACCATATGTATATATACATATATATACATATACATATATATATGTATGTATATATATATATATATATATATATATATATATATATATATATATATATATATATATATGCGTGTGTGTGTGTGTGCGTAATATATATATGTGTGTGTATGTATGTATGTATGTATGCATGTTTAGAGTGTTAGAAGTGGTGTACAGATATTGTTATTGAGAAAAAGGGAGATTGCCAAAGTTTTGGAAAAAAATCTTTTTTGAAATAGATAAAAATTTTTTTTCAAAAATTCTGGTGATCTCCTGTTTTTCAGTACATACATACATACACATATCTCTCTCTCTCTCTCTCTCTCTCTCTCTCTCTCTCTCTCTCTCTCTCTCTCTCTCTCTCTCTCTGTATATATATATATATATATATATATATATATATATATATATATATATATATATATATATTTATATTAAGGGCATTACTACATGTAAATGCCTCATGCTATGAAGGACTCTTAAAGTCAAAACTACCATAATTTTTGACTTTAAGAATCCCTCATAGCATGAGGCACTTACTTGTAGTAGTGCCCTTAATATAAATAAATATATTTAAAGGGAATAATTATGAATGTTTCCCTTCTGAGGTTTTTCACACTAACTACTTGATAAATTCTTATAAAGATTTTATCCTATTTTTAAATTACACAGACACACACACATAATGACACATTATGTGTGTGTGTGTGTGTGTGTGTGTGTGTGTGTGTGTGTGCATGCATGTGTGTGTGAGGGGAATCTACAAAATACACTCACAAAGCATTGTCAGCTTGAGGCTATAGTAGAAGACAGTTGCTCAAGGTGTCTCACAGTGGGACTATACTAAAAACAACGAAGTCATGAATCATTATGGTTCCACATAAAAGGCAATGGTGATGGTGCCATGTAAGAAGCACCCAGTATACTTTGTAAAAGTGGTTAGTGTTAGGAAGGGCATTCAATTATAGAAACCAAGCCAAAACAGACTATGGAACTTTGTCCAACCCATCCCAGAATGAAAAATGGACATTAAAGGTAGATAATGATGATGATGATTTCCATTTGTAGCAAGAGATAAAAAATTAGGTTGATAACTTTAGATATTTGACAAACAACATGGCTATTAATGAATTTGCATATTTCAAGTTTCTTGGCTCTCTCCAAGATTCTTAAAACACATGACATGCCTCATCGGAAGTTGTTTAGAAAAACAGAAATTGAAATTTTTGAAAATTTAAAGCTGGATATAATTGATTATCTAAAACTCACAACAAATAAATTAATACTACCCAGCCATTTCTTTGTGGAATTTTTACATGGCCTTGATTATTAGCATTCTTTTACAACAATCAAAGGAAGGAAAAAAAACACAAGGTATGCAAAAGCCAAACAGTGTCCCTGGGTGGACGAAATTGTATGCATCTCTAGTTATACTTGTGAATATAGAATAATCAGTGACAAAGAACAAACAATTATTTCAATTCAACTAGTATAGATCCAATTTCCTTCTCAGATAAAATCTCCAAGCAGCTGTGAAATTTTTGCAAATTTTCTTCTTGACTTTTTCTACTTAATCTGTACATTTCTTTCACTGTTTTAAAATAACCAAGTTATGGCAAAAAATATCAAATGGCATAATTTGATTATTTTTGTTACTGTTTTTTTTTTATTATATTATTTGTTTATTGAAAAATAAAAAAAAATAAAGACTTGTTTGAAAGAATTATTTTTTTCAGTTACTAATGATGTTGCCTTGTTCCCTTGTATTGGAAAGTTATCTGCAAAGAAAAAAAAAAATGAAAGAAAGAAAAAAAAAAAGAATGTCAAAACAGGGGTACTGTTACATTAGATAACACAATATGAGATAATTGACACACTTGGAAGGATTAGAAGAAAAATGATGGGAGTGAGCCATGTTAAGGGGATTGGATGAAAGCTGTACAATAGGTGTACTTAACTGGGAGTGATACAGAGTATTAGATGTTCAATACATTGAGATGGGAAGGGTTTCAACTTGTGAGGAAGTGTATAGCAATCAATCAAGATATCATTACGGAGAAAAGCACTTCTGTAACAAGGAAAAAAAAAACGACCTTTCTAGTACAAGAGGATGCTGAAAAGAAATGCATATGATATAGAAAATCTGCTTCCAATGGAAGTGAAAGAAAACCCAGCTGAATAGATATGATAGAAGATATTAACAAATATAAAGGAAATTTTCAGAACATTGAGACCAATAGTGAAATGCTTTATACTCATACCAGGGAAGTCTTTCATTAATATCTGTGATAGGATGGGAAAAATTTATTATAGAAATAATCTGGTTTTAATTAGCTAATAAGCTTAAATGAAGGAAGCTCTCTGCTACATCATAGTGTTTCCACAATGTTATGTTGAAATGTTTGTGCTTAACATAAAGGTGCGTATGTAAACTTTATTCTTCCTATCTTCAGCTTTTTCCAGTGTATATATTCACAGTTTCTGTGTACGAAATTTTATTCATGTGGTATTGGTGCCATGCAGTAGTACCAAACCTGAAAATATATTGTCCTGAAGGAAACATGTTAGGCCCCCATGACCATGCAAATGCCTATATGTTCATGTTTGTGAATTCATGCTCCTTTTCATGTAGATGATGTCTAATCAAAAAGTATCAGAACTGTTGCTGTGGTAATGGAGCTAAAGTATGCATAGTGAAGCCACTTGGCACAAATTGACCTTAAACACTAGTGCAGATGTACACTAAGTTATAATGTTCTCACTCACTTCCATCGTCTATAGCAGTGCTTGGAATTACAGTGTGTAGAGTGTGGTCATTTCATCACACCACAGAAGTTCCATCAGTAACAACAGTAGAGAAAACGTGTGTGTGTGGAAAATGAGAACTTTAGGGTTATCATGGCCAAGAATCTTTTAAAAAATCAAATCCCACTTGAAAGGGACAAGATTTAAAGACATTGAGGAAATCCAAGAGAATGTGACAAGGTAGCTGCCTGCTGTTCTCAAAAAAAAAAAAAATGGAATTCTAGGAATGCATCCATCAATGGAAATGAGGCTGGATAATGGAAACGATGCTGGCTTCAGAAGGGAACTGCTTCGAAGAAGATTAGATGCCAAATTGGTTTGTGTTGTAGTTTTCTTTTTATAACACCAGTCCTGATACTTTATGACTGGATCTCATATAATGGCCTCTGCTCTCAATAGAAAATATACAAAAGCTATGTTTTCATGTTGATTTTAGTGCAGATGACTATTTACATATTTAGTGTATATGTCGTTGTCTCAGTAAATATGTATTATGATTACTTCAGATTTTCTCCATAGAATAATCAATTAATCATTTGCCTATTAGTTTCATGTGAAATATTTTATTGCATTCTAAAGAGTATTTGACTAGCCAAAAGTATTAATTATATTCTTGTGGTTCTTTGTCTAGCTTTTTTGTTTCATATAGAATACTTTTATTATAAGTGTTATGTCTATAAATTAGTAGTGTGAGAAATAACCTCAGTAGATGTTAGCAATTACATAAACTAAAGGTATTTATCTGAATGTGCAATTAATTAGACAAAGTACACTGACAAACTAATATGTTCCTCCTGCTCACTTCACCTATGATTTGAGTCACTTTTAGCTGAAATATCAGGATTAGAAAATGTTTTACAGTAAAAGTTAAGTCTTGTTCTTATATTTAATTGATTCTTATAAATGCTACAATTGCTAATAATAGTTTTCCTTCATTTTAATGTTAAAGCATTATATAAAACTAATGTTAAGTCGAGAATCATTGATGCTTATTAAATATTATTATATAATATCATTATGACTACTGTAATATTATTTCAGAATTTACTAGATATTATTTTTCTTTAATTCTTCAGCCTATTAATCTGATTTGGTAGGGAGACAGATTGGTAAAGTAGGTAAAGTGGAATGTATTTAGCTATGATCTTCTATGTGCAACTTTATCTTTCATTTTTTTGTGGGTCAATATAGTAAGTACCAGTTGATTACTAGGGTTAATATTGTCAGTTTCCCCTTCTCACAAAAGTTTATTGCATTTGCCTATGTTAGAATCTCTATTTTATTGCTTTATTATTTAATGTTATCCACCTTCAATCTTTAATTTGCAAAATAATATTATATAGTATCACTGGTATGTCATAGACATATGTTATGCTCTACTTGGAATCATTCATACTTCACTTTAAATATATTCCTTGAATAATGTCTCGATGAAGAGCATATCTCATTGTCATTATAAATTCTGATTACATGATTTTTGACACATTAATCCATTCACTTACCCATGCAGCCACCACAAACAATGCATAAACATCAATCCACTTCTGTTGCTTCAAGGTATATAGTCTACAACCTTTCTGTTCTGTCAAGCATCCATTATGAATAGCTTTGAAAATTATTCTTCCATTTGGCCTCTGGTGTGTCTCCTTAATCACTTTGTTATTTTAATTTGACATTTCAGACACAAATCACGTAAGCCTCAGTCAATTGATAAGATCACATCATAGAAGTTAGGCCTCAGAGATGAATTGGTGAAGAATATAAAATGGTAATGGGCAGGATAGTTTTGATTGGTGTAGGCTACCTGTATGGTTCAGGTATAGTTTCATGAATAATTACTATTTCTATATATTTTTGATATTTGAAACATATTTTCATTTTTGATAATATTTTTTGCAACTAAGGCTTGAACTGCAAGGAAAGTTCATAACTTTGTCTGACTCAGTCTTTTTTTATTTCACAGATGAAAACTACTTAACTGTAAAATCTATTTTCCAAACAATATGCAAAATTCTTAAATTTGTTATATGCAACAACAAACAGATATTCAAGTTTATGAAATTCTTTGCCTTTCATGGAAGAGTGAGACTAGGATATCATTACTCAACAATAAAGTGTAGGTGGTCTTTATTTTTCGGTTTAATAGACTACAAATGTTTTACTTTGTCTAAGGTTATAAGATGCTATGCATAAAGATTAAGATCATTAAATTCTGTTATTTGATCAATATAGTAATATATAATGCATTAACTAATTAATTAATTATTATTTTATTTCAATTATTTTACACCTTAAAATAGTGTCTGGTGGAATCGTTAGCATGCCCAGCAAAATGCTTAGTAGCATTTTGTCTGTCTTTATGTTCTGAGTTCAAATTCTGTTGAGGTTGACTTTGCCTTTCTTCCTTTCAGGGTTGATAAAATAAATATCAGTTGAGCACTGGGGTCGATGTTATCGACTTACCCCCTCCCGCAAGACTTGCTGGCCTTGTGTCCAAGTTTTAAACCAATTATTTTACACCTTGCTTCTTTTGATAAAAATGGTGGAAAAAAATATTATGATTCAAAGTAATACTTAGAAGTATCACAAATATTAAAATTCAGATTAACAGCATGGATTGATGAAATGTTATACTTTAGACCCAAGGTTCTTGGAACAAAGATTATTCACCTAAATGCTATTTCCCATACTAACTGCAAATCCCTTACTTGTGAAGTGAAGTTTGTGCATATTTTGAGCAGAATTGATAAATAGAAGGAAACTAATGTCTTGATGAAGAGCATACCCTATTGTCACTAAAAATGTTGACCTATGACACATTAATCCAGTCACCTATCCATGCAATCACCACATGTTTAAAACAATGCATAAACATCAATCCACTTCTGTTGCTTCAAGGAATGTAGTCTACAACCTTTCTGTTCTGTCAAGCATCCATTATGAATAGCTTTGAAAATTATTCTTCCATTTGGCCTCTGGTGAGTCTCCTTAATCACTTTGTTATTTTAATTTGACAGTTCAGACACAAATCACGTAGGCCTCAGTCTATTGATAAGATCACATCATAGAAGTTAGGCCTCAGAGATGAATTGGTGAAGAATGCACAATGGTAATGGGCAGGATAGTTTTGAAAATCAATTCAAAACAGTAAGAATGCAAAAGCAACAACTAAACCAACCAGAAATGACAATTCTTTTTCAATTGATGATAATAATTAGGATAGAAATTGAGATGAGGTTGATCATGATGAAAACAATATCTTTTGTTTATCATGTTTTATTATAATCATATTTTGTAAAGCTACTGCTGCTGTTGTTACTCATCATCATCATCATCATTACCATGTTGTTGTTGCTGTTGGTGGTGTTGTCGTCATCATTGTTGTTATCATTGTTGTTGCTGTTGTAGCATGGCAAACTTGTTCGAAACTGTCTCTTGGCAGCTGTCTGTTAACAGATGGCAGCAGACCAGGGACATTCCAAATTCTACAAGCTAGAAACTGGTGATGCTGCTGAAGACCCATAATCTGCTCAACACAGTGTTAAACATTTTGGCAAAGGAGTTCACCAGGAAGTTGTGCAAAACCAAGTATAACTATCAATAACAATCTCCACCTCATCTAATATATTGTAGACTTAATTGATATTAGATCCGGCTTTAGTAAGGTTTTGTTCAATTTAGATCAGTTTAAAGTGCAAGACAAGGTTGACTGCTATCAGATAGCTGTCCTAAGAACAGTTGGTTTTGGTTCTGTCTGCAGAGGCTAGATCACTACACTTTTAGGTAAATGTTTGGCAGCTAAAATAATGGCTATCTATTCCAACTGCTTTGCATCATCTGTTACCAAATATGCTTCCTATCTCCTCTTCTGTTTTTCTTTGCACTGAATTCTTTGAGCAGAATACAGCAAGGTTTCAGTTCCTCAGTTCTTCCCATTTCCAGCAATGGAAGAAGGCAGATATTAAGGAGAGGAGGGTCATGCTCCAGGCAGATGTATAAAACCAGGAGGAAGAAAGAAGAAAGTTAAGAGCTGTGAAGTTGGTATCTCAGGGAGCTGAGATTGAATGACACCTCACCAAGAGGAAGATCATATGGACAGATCTGTGTTTACACTTTTTTTCTAATCCTGCTACTTACTTTATCTGTTCCTTTTGCTGAATTGCTAGGTGATGGAGAGATAAACAAACTAATATTATTTGTCAAGTATTGGTGAGGGACAAACACAAGTGCACGAGCACACACACACACACATAATGGGCTTCTTTCAGTTTCCATCTACCAAATCCATTCACAAGGCTTTTGATCAGCTTGAGGTTATAGTAGAAGACACTTGCCCAAGTGTCACATGTGGTTGGGATGCACTAATGTGTCCTGCCCTTCTGTTTGCCACCCCCAAACCCCACAAAAAACACATATTGCCTACAGCAGATCCAAAAGTGGTGCTCCTTTAAAAGTGCTGCCCGGGGCAGACCGACCCTACTGGCTCTTCCTTGCTATTCTTTTATTCTTTTATTTGTTTCAGTCACTTGACTGTGGCCATGCTGGAGCACTGCCTTTAGTGAAGCAAATCAACCCCAGGACTTATTCTTTGTAAGCCTAGTACTTATTTTATTGGTCTCTCTTGCCGAACTGCTAGTTGACGGGGACATAAACACGCCAGCATTGGTTGTCAAGCGATGTTGGGGGGGGGGCACAAACACATGCACACAAACATATACATACGTATATATATATATATATATATATATATATATATATATATATACGATAGGCTTCTTTTTCAGTTTTCGTCTACCAAATCCACTCACAAGGCTTTGGTTGGCCCGAGGCTATAGTAGAAGACACCTGCCCAAGGTGCCATGCAGTGGGACTAAACCCGAAACCATGTGGTTGGTAAGCAAGCTACTTACCACACACCCACTCCTGGGCCTATGCTATGCTTGTGTTGGGAAGCAAACTTCTTAACACAGACCCATATACATATGTACTACGTGTATATGTGTGTGTGTGTAACTTTTGCTGATGTGTATCAGCAATGGAGATATAAACATTAATAAAAGCGAAAAACCACGGCTTTTACAAATGAAGTACTTGAGGTATGTATTCTGCATTGAGTTAGCGGTGCTCCCTTATCATTGTTGCTGTCACAAATACTCGAAACCAGTGATTGCCTGATTGTAACATAAAATAAATAAATCCCATAGCTTCAAGTTCACTAATACCATTCATTGAAATGTAGAAAACATGTGCAGAAGTCTGCCTACTATGAGTATAATATATATGCGTGTGTGTGTTTATGGGTGTGTACGTGTGCATGAATGTGCATATGTGTGTATGTATGTGTTTATATGTGTTTGTGTGTGGATGAGTGTGTGCATGTGTGTATGTCTTTTTTCTGATGTATATCAGCAGAGGAGACATATTCCTGAAAGAAAAATCAGCGAAGCTTCAAAATATGAAACATTACTGGCAAACGAACAATTAAAACTCGTCCATAATAATGAGGGTAGTGGGATAAAATGGAAGGCCAGTTCCAGCACGATAAAGCAAAAGTCATTTACAACAAAGAATTCCTATCAAATAATCAAATTTAAGAACCAAACCATGACAGAAGCCATTAATATTATAGCAGTTTTTCACATGGTCATATTTATAAACAGGAGATTGAATACTAAACTGGCAATGACACCCCAACATGGTCATTTAGCTTTCCAGAAATAGCAGCTAAATCATCCTCAAACCACTTCTTGATAGGGAAGGTGTTTGAGGATGGACAAAAAAAAAACAGAAGCTCAGGTAAGGTAATTCTAACCTAGATCAAGATGCTGCTAAAAAGAGGAGGATATTTAAGTCTAAAATGAATTTGATCAGAAATTTTCCAGTCAAGTTTGATTTAATGAAGAAGAAGAAGAAGAAGAAGAAGAAGAAGAAGAAGAAGAAGAAGAAGAAGAAGAAGAAGAAGAAGAAGAAGAAGAAGAAGAAGAAGAAGAAGAAGAGCAGTAGCAGCAACAGCATCTGCAACAGGAAATTGAACATGGTCTAAAGATGTGATTATTGGGGTGTTGATTACATCAGAAGTGTCCATACAATGTGAGTAATAAATCTATCTTCTGCATTGTGTATATTCTGGAAAACGTGATTATCAAGTCCTAAATCCAGGTTACCAAGGGCTTAAATTATAACCAGAATTAGCTGGGCTTTTCATTTTCGACATTCTTGATTTCTCCAGTCAGTTGCAAGACTTTATATTTGCATACATTTCAGTTGATTGTTTTGTACCTTATAATTTTTATATAGCCTTATAAAATGGAAAATGTGTGCTACTGATCATAACCTTATACCCATTCAACTGTTTAAGTGAGCTAGTGTCAGAAAAAAATAACAATTGTGAATAACAGGTTCCTTCCTTCCACTGATAGGGTGTGACAGTGGAAGGAACTTGTGGAAGGAACTTGTGGAAGAGGTAGACACAGGAAGACATGGGATGAGGTGCTGAAGCAAGACCTTTGAACGTTGGGCTTCATAGAGGCAATGACAAGAGACTGACGCCTTTGGAGATATGCTGTGATTAAGAAGACCCAGGAAGTAAAGTGAGGTCATAGCTGTGGCCGATACCAGAGTCACATAACCAGTCTATTTAAAAGTAGCCTTGAATTGCATGGTGACATGCTGTGCTTGAGAAAACCTGTTAAATCAAGTGAAATTGTAGTAGTGGCCAATGCCAGTGCTGCCTGACTGGCACCCGTGCTGGTGGCACGTAATAACACCATTCAAGAGTGGGTCATTGCCAGTTCTGCCTGACTGGCTCCCTGTGCCAGAGGCACGTAAAAAGCACCATCTGAACGTGGTCAATGCCAGTGCTGCCTGACTAGCTCCCATGCCGGCAGCACATAAAAAGCACCCACTACACTCTTGAAGTGGTTGGTGTTAGGAAGGGCATCCAGCTGTAGAAACCTTACCAGATCAGATTGGAACCTGGTGCAGCCTACTGGCTTGCCAGTCCTCAGTCAAACTGTCCAACCCATGCCAGCATGGAAAACGGACGTTAAACGATGATGATAATAATAATGAAAGTGAGGCACCTGAAGACACACCTGCTTTAATTATACAAACAGTTGTGGTCAAATTTCATTAACATACCACATAATGAGGTCTGATTACTTGTTTACTTTATGTTTTCAAGGAATTCTATAAATTGTTTTCTCTTTTTTATTTTATTCAGTTCCTATATTTTATATATTTCCAAAAACCAACTGTGTGGAACACTGATAAATGCTTTCTGTTGAGAGATGTTGTTTCTTTTTTTGGCATTTCCATTACCATTGAATTTATCATTAGATGGTCTTATCATGAATAGGAGCCAGCACTGTGGCCTTTCTGCTTATCTGTTAGCATTTTGTCACTGTCTAGGTGTGTAAACGTGCACCTTACTAAGATTGAGCTTTGTAACAATGTCAGAAGTTAGTTTGTAAAAGAATTTTTTTTACTCTTTTGGATATCATTGTCAAAAGAAAGTGCATTCTCCTGTAAGGAACCAATGCTTGAAGTTCTTGTGTTAATGTATTATGGATTAATCTATCCACATATATATGCATCTATTATATGCTTATATATTAATATAAATATATTAGATTGGAGCCTGGTGTTGCCATCCGGTTTCACCAGTCCTCAGTCAAATCGTCCAACTCATGCCAGCATGGAAAGCGGACGTTAAACGATGATGATGATGATTGTTGACTTCGTATTTTACCTATCTAAGGTTGATAAAACAAATATCATACTATTTTACAACAGTACTTATTGGACAAAATAATGGAAACACCTAGCATCATAGCATCATAATTTTGAAGTATCTATAAAACCATCAAAAGGTTGTTTATTTTTATGCTTTTTGATTTATTATTAGTGTTGCTTAATATGTTTTGCTAAAATTTCTGTTTCTTTTCAGATATCATCAGAAAAAGGTAATTAAAGTTCGTTAAAATGACAGATCTATCAGACTTTCAAAGAGGTCAAATTGTTGGTGTCTGTATGGTAGGTGCTAGCATAATGAAAACAGTTGAAATGTTTAGTGTATCAAGAAGTACTGTCTTGAAAGTAATGACAGCCTTTGAGAAAGATGGAAAAACCTCATTGTCGAAACAAAATTCCGGAAGGAAACCAAAACTTTCAGATAGGGACCGTCAGACTCTTACGGGAATTGTTAGAAAGGATAACAAAAGTACAGCTCCCAAAATTACTACAGAGCTTAATGACTTCCTCGAGAACCCAGTTTCCACAAAAACTGTTTGCCAGGAGCTGCACAAAGCCAGTTTTCACGGGAGGGCTACAATCAGAAAACCACCACTTTCAAGAACAAACATTGCAAAGCATTTTGAGTGGAGTAAAAACCTACACAATTGGTCCCTAGAGCAGTGGAAGAATGCTATTTTCTTGGACGAGTCATCCTTTACCTTATTTCCGACCACCAGCCAAGTATATGTGTGGAGACAGCCAAAAGAAGCATTTGACCCAGACTGCCCTCTTCCAACTGTTAAACATTGAGGAGGATCTGTAATGATCTGGTGGGGTTATATCTTGGAAATCTCCCAGCCCAATGGTTTCCCTTCATGGCAGAATTAATAGTAAAGACTATTTAAGCATTTTATCTGATCAAATTCATCCTATGGTTGTGGAACTGTTTCCGGTGAAGTTGAACATCTTATCTGGCCACCACAGTCCCCAGATCTCAATATTATTAAACATTTATGGTTCATTTTAGAAAAACAAGTAAAGAGTTGATATTCTCCACTATCATCACTACAAGAACTGGAGACTGTTTTAGCTGAAGAATGGATAAAATTTCCTTTAGAAACAATTTAAACTCTGTATGAGTCCATGCCTCATAGAATTCAAACTGTAATTACTTCCACATGCGGTCCTACTCCATATTAAAATAAACTTGCTTGAAATTTTAAAGTGTTTCCATTATTTTGTCCAACCTCTGTATATATCTAATACATCTTATATTTTCTTGTTTCATTTGTCTGGATAATAATTTTTACTAATGAAATTTCTAAGATGCTATTAACATAATTCAACAGAATCAGTTGGGAACTTTTCATTCTTCAGGAGTTAATAAAATAAACACCAGTCAAACACTGGTGTGAATTAAATCAAATTGTATTTGATCCCACAGTTTGTAGCTGGTTCCTAATTTAGAAATAATTCACAAAGGGTGTAGGTGTGACTGAGTGGTAAGAAGCTTGCTTCCCAACCACATGGTTCTGAGTTCAGTCCCAGTCCATGACATGTTGGAGAGGTGTCTTCTACTATAGCCTTAGGTTGCCCAAAGTCTTTTGGCTGGGGTTGATTTGTTTGACTAAACCCTTCAAGGTAGTGCCCCAGCATGGCAGCAGCCTAACAGTCACACATCACACCAGTGGGAGGAACCCACTTTACAACACAGTTATAAGAATCAGAATGGCTCTTTAATGTTCTGTCACCAACTTTGTTACCCTTATTCTTGAGTATAAATGTTTTATTCTTTACTTTAGCTCAGTACATTGTGATTTTTTGGGTTAAATAACGGAACTGAATTGGAAATAGCTCTGTGATTCATGATGTTTATAGGCTAAAATTTTCTAATACTGATTTACACAGATCTGATATATAACAGTTCTATTTGCAGCTGTTTTATTTAATTGAAATACATAATGCACTACTTTCTCTCAAGTTTACTTCATACTTAAATTTATCTCATACTTGAATAATACTCCTAAAACATTCATGTAAATATCTGTTCTGACATACTAAATCATCTTTGCTAAGATAGCACAGAAGTAATGAATGTTGCACTATAATAAACATATCTCTTGGAAGTGAAGAAGGATGGAAAACACGAGAAAAGATGTTTTAATTTCCCTGAAGTGTAAGGAATTTTTGTTTTTATTATGTTGTTCATTTTGTTAATATTTGCCATTTTGTTTGGTTAATTTGTGTTTCAGTTTCTTATTCTTCACTGAGACTTACAATACCCTAAGGCTCAATGGCTGGATGTTTAAGTTTGCTAAGCTACTGACCCAAAGCTTATAAACACTAATTTTTGTACCACTGCCATTTTTATCGTGCTTTCAAGCCAAACATTTACATTTTTAAAACAAATGAAAAACAAATTAACACACCTCACCATATAACTGGTGATTGTGTGACCTACTAGAAATAGCAGGCAAATATCTCTCAAACACCAGCTTACTGTTACAGTTGGTAATGTCTGGAGTACACTATTTCAGAAGAAAAGATGACGTGGTCATGGTTTGATTGGCTTTTACTAATAGACTTGTCTGCTCTATAAGGACTGACCTAGGAATGAATAATGATAATAATAATAATGATGATGGTGGTAGTGGTGGTGGTGGTGGTGGTGGTGGTGGTGGTGGTGATGGTGGTGGTGGTTTTGGTGGTGATGGTGATGATGATGGTGATGGTGGTGATGATGGTGATGATGATGATGATGACGATGAGGACAAGAGCTCTCAGAGAGTGCAAACCTCTGCCAAGGCAACATGAACGTCCTCTCAACAATTAGTCAGAGATGATTCTGAAATAAACTTGACTGCTCTCACAAACGAGAATACTAAAAATGAACCTGACTGCTCTCTAAAATTAAGTAAAAAAAACAGGAAAAATAATCCAGAACCCTTGTCCAGTACCAGGTTGATGCCAAAATCTAATCAGTTTGTGCCAGTCATGAGGCCAAACATCCATGAAGGTGGCATCTGAATCCTTCCAGCAGTTCTTGAGATATCTTGTCCATGGACAAACAAGCAAACAAACACAACTGAAAACAATACCTCTGCCTTCGCTAAAGTAGGGGTAATAATTATGATGACCACAGCAACAACTGTTTAGAATTGAGAATTAAAGAAATACACTTCTGTTTTGAAACAATGCCACTCTTACAATCTTATTTTAATAGCAAAACTTTAAAGAAACATCCAACCTAGAAGTTAAATATAAAAATACACTATAGAAAGGACAACAAAAATAGAACTGAAATAATTTCTTCTGGTTTGAAGTTAAATAATTAAAAGAAAATAATTAGTTTCCATTTCTTTTTCTTTTGTTTTATTTAATTACAAAAAGCCAATATGAACATTTTCTAATTACAGACTTTTCTTTTTACTGTTGTTTGCAAAGAATTCATTCTTTGAAAATATGAAACAAGAATAGTTCAAAGTTTCCCTGCAGAATTGAAAGCATAATCATAACTTTAACAATTTAAGATATAATCCTATGGAACTGTACAAAAAGAGAAAAACAATTGCCAAATAATATATATATATATAAGAGGCAATGTGGTTGTGAAAAGAAACAAAACACACCCTTCCCAGATATTTTATTGTTGTTCTTTATTTTTATTTTTCATTTCTTTCAAGAAATACCATTACAGAAGTGTGCTTCTTGCTACAATACATTTACTATTCGTATGTCAAAACACATATCTTTAAATCTCTTGCTATTTCCTTTTTCCCTCATGTGTTTGCTTTTTTTGTATGTGTTTATATGTGTGCACACACAGACATATACCCCCCCACACACACACAGATATATACCTACACACACACACACACACACACACACACACACACACGTTTTCAGCCACTGCTCTCTTCCTTCCACTATACACCATTCTTAACACCTCTTTTATCTGTTATTATTCTCAATGCCCTCTTACACCTATCATTACACCCAACTTACTACAACCCATTATGTACCACTATATCTCCCCCACCTCTTTAGTGCTTCAACATTTCCCCCATCATTCCACTACTATCTGATCTGTTCTTCCTGAGCAACTCCTATGTCTCTCACCTTACTCTTTCTCATACTGGAATTCCTCTTCAACTGCATAACCCCCTTCATTCATCACTCATTATGTTCACCTCTACTCCCATCCCTAACCCCCATCTCTGTTATCCCCCCTCTCACCTTCCCATGACTCACTGTCTCTATCCTCTCTTATGCTCACTCTCTGGTACCTTTAGAGTTTGCCCTGGCACCCCATCACTACTTTCCTTTCATCTACTCAGCTATATATCTCCTCTATAGCAAGACACCTGTGCCTGTCCCTCTGTTGTACATTAGCCTTTCAACACTTTCCTCTCTCAAAGACTCCCTTCTTAATAGTGTGAGCTTTTCTTTTCCCTTGGTCTTTTTCTATGTTGCAAGTTAACATTGCAAACTTACCAGTGCCTTTGGCACCAAAGATGCACCCAGTACACATTGTAAAGTGGTTGGCACCAGAAAGGGCCTCCAGCCATAGAAACCAAGTCAAACCTGAAATTGGAGATTGATGCAGCTTTGCAGCTTGCTGAAACCTGTCAAATCATCCAACCCATGCCAGCATGGAAAACAGACATTAAATGATGATGATGATGATGATGATAATGATGTTTATATATCAAATATATATATATGTATATACAAGTGTGTGTATATAATACACACATACACACATATAAATACTTCATTCTAATTTGCTCCATTTTTTTTGTTTAGTTGATATAATTCTATATACACATACTTTTTCAGCCATCTGTTCACATAGTCATACATACATTAATATATATATATATATATATATATATATATATATATATATATATATATATATAAAAGCATATTCTTTCAGTTTATCTATTATAACAACTAATTCTTACACTTTCTACATAGCAATCAGTTTTTCCAGTTGTCAGTTTCTGGCTTCGAGTTGGTTTTTATTCTTTTAACGGAATAAATCAGACAAATTCCCTTCTGTGTGCAATACTAGAAGTAAACAGTCTTATCATAAGTAAAAATACAAAAGAAAATGTATAAGTTACTGGGAAAATATGACAACTATATGTATTTTTTGTGTGCTTATGAACTTCATAGCAATCTGTGTATTGAATGATCCATCAGTTTTTTTAACGGCTAAATGAAGTTTCTTCAAAGTTAATTGCTCCAATGTAATTTCATCAGATGTCGACTTTTGTTAAACATAATCAGAAAGTTGCTGAGTTGCTAGTTTCACAATCATACAAAACAACACTACATCACATGTCAAGGTTTTCCTTTACTTTTCTTTTTATTTTCTTCACGATGGTTGGTCTCTTTCAGGAACACTGGAAAGAAAAAGCAGCGCTGAAGAAAAAAAAAGCTGTGCTGAAGGAGGTGAAAGAGAGAGAAATAAGGTATTGTAAAGACTGAAAGATTAGATAGGTGGGAGATTGATAGGTTGGCAGTAATGCAAGCAGACTGTTAGAATAGGGAGTGGGGGGGGGGAGAGATTGAGAGAGGTAAAGATTGAGTGAGAAAGAAATGAGAAGTAGAAAAAAAAAGGAAAGGTAATGCTCAAAATAGAGACAGGAAATTAGAGAGATTATATGATAAAATAACAGAGGTATAGGGAATGAGTGAATGAGAGAAAGAGGAGGAGAGAGAGATGGAAGAAAGATGGTGGGGGTGGGGGTTTGTGCATAATATGGAAATTAGGGGAGACATTGGGAGATGAAGTGAAGGGATAGAAGAATTTGATTATAGGAGAGAGAAAAAAATATGAGGGATATGTTTATATACATATATATATATATATATATATGTATGTATGTATATTATCAGCATCATCATCATCATCATCATCATCATCATCATTTAACATCAATTGTCCATATTGGCATGGTTTGGATGATTTGACCAGAGCTGACAAGCTGGGGACCTGCACCATATATATATATATAGTTATCGCCAAGCTAACATGGCATTCCAAAAAAATAGGATAAATGCTGCTGCTGATTAGCTCCAAGAGGCCATCGCCTCTAGCTAGCTACGTGACACACAAACCTGTGTTCATTATAACCTTCGAACAGGGGAGGTCAGCAGCTTCCTCATGCTGATTCAGACATCCACAGACAAGTTTCAGGGTATTTGTCCTTTATCGATGTGGAGTAATCGAAACCAGCAGGCATTGCTGTTGACTGTCTGTTCTGTGTTCGACTACTCCACATTGATAGAGGGCAAATACCCTGAAACTAGTCTGTGGATGTCTGAGCCAGCATGGGGAAGCAGATGACCTCCCCTGTTTGAAGGTTATAATGGACACAGGTTTGTGTGTCACATAGCTAGCTAGAGGCGATGGCCTCTTGGAGCTAATCAATGGCAGCATCTGTCCTATTTTTCTGGATTGCCACGTTAGCTTGGTGATAACTATTAATACCCAGCACTGCTGGCATAGTCTCCTTTAGAGAAATTTAGAAATAATATATATATCGTCGCCGTTGTTTAACGTCTGCTTTCCATGCTAGCATGGGTTGGACGATTTGACTGAGGACTGGTGAAACCAGATGGCTACACCAGGCTCCAAATATATATATATATATATATATATATATATATATATATATATATATATATATTATATATATATATATATTATATATATATATATATGTGTGTGTGTGTGTGTGTGTGTGTGTGTGTGTGTGTGTGTGTGTGTGTATATATATATATATGTATGTATGTATATATATATATATATATATATCATCATCATCGTTTAACGTCCGCTTTCCATGCTAGCATGGGTTGGACGATTTGACTGAGGACTGGTGAAACCGGATGGCAACACCAGGCTCCAGTCTGATTTGGCAGAGTTTCTACAGCTGGATGCCCTTCCTAACGCCAACCACTCAGAGAGTGTAGTGGGTGCTTTTACGTGTGACCCGCACGAAAACGGCCACGCTCGAAATGGTGTCTTTTATGTGCCACCCGCACAAGCCAGTCCAGGGGCACTGGCAACGATCTCGCTCGAAAATCCTACAGGAGCCAGTCAGGCGGTACTGGCAACGGCCACGCTCAAAATGGTGCATCTCATGTGCCACCCACACAAGAACCAGTCCAGGGGCACTGGCAACGATCTTACTTGGCTTGCCGGGTCTTCTCACGCACAGCACATTTCCAAAGGTCTCGGTCAGTAGTCATCGCCTCGGTGAGGCCCAATGTACGAAGGTCTTGCCTCACCACCTCAGCCCAGGTCTTCCTGGGCCTACCTCTTCCACGGGTTCCCTCAACTGTTAGGGTGTGGCACTTTTTCACGCAGCTATCCTCCTCCATTCACACCACATGTCCATACCAGCGCAATCGTCTCTCTTGCACGCCACAACTGATGCTTCTAATGTTCAGCTTTTTTCTCAAGATACTTACACTCTAACGGGTATTCACATTGACATTACACATCCAACGGAGCAGACTGGCTTCATTCCTTGCGAGCTTACGTATGTCCTCAGCAGTTACAGCCCATGTTTCACTGCCATGTAGCATGGTTGTTCGTACGCATGCGTCATACAGTCTGCCTTTTACTCTGAGTGAGAGTCCCTTTGTCGCCAGCAGGGGTAAGAGCTCTCTAAACTTTCCCCAGGCTATTCTTATTCTAGCAGCTACACTTTCAGCGCACCCACCCCCACTACTAACTTGGTCGCCCAGATAGCGGAAGCTATCGACTACCTCTAGTTTTTCACCCTGGAATGAGATAGAAGTTGTTTCCTGTTTGTTTGCAGTCTTTATTGCACCTGAACATCTGCCACAAACAAAAACTAACTTGCTAGTTAACCTGCCTTTGACGTTGCTGCACCTCTTATGTGTCCATAGCTTGCACCGGGTACATCTTATAGAGTTACTACCTACTCCTTTTCTACATACTGAGCAGGGCCATCTACCTGAAGGGGTTTGTGTTTTATCTACCTTCCTACTTATTAGGATTTTGGTTTTAGCTAGGTTGACTCTAAGGCCCTTCAATTCTAGACCTTGCTTCCACACCTGAAACTTCTCCTCTAGTTCTGATAGTGACTCCGCAATTAGGGCAAGGTCATCAGCATAGAGGAGCTCCCAGGGGCAACCTGTCTTGAACTCCTCTGTGATTGCCTGGAGGACTATGGTAAATAATAGGGGGCTGAGGACGGAACCTTGGTGGACCCCTACCTCTACCCGGAATTCATTGCTGTACTCATTTCCAACCCTCACCTTACTGGCAGCATCTCTGTACATGGCTCGCACAGCTCTCACTAACCATTCTTCTATCCCAAGTTTCCTCATTGACCACCAGATAAGGGATCGGGGGACCCTGTCAAAGGCTTTCTCCATGTCAACGAAAGCCAGGTACAGAGGTTATATATATATATATATATATATATATATATATATATATCATCATCATCATCATCATACATATATATGTATATGTATATATATATTTATGTATATGTACATATATGTAAACCTTGGTTCCCCACAGGTTGTCAAGTGATGGTGGGGAGCAAATACAAACACAATGACTCACACATACATACATGCATACATACATACAGATAGATATCAACTGATAGATAGATTGATAGATAGGGAGAAATATAAAACATAACTACATATGTGTAAGTGAAAATAATGCAAGAGAGTGAGAGGCAGGGTAAATGAATCAGAATGCTAAAATGAAACAAGAAGAAATTATTGCAAGACTTAAAGAAAGACACAAGGAATTACTGAAAGAAAGTAAAAATAATAAAAGAACGTTATTTTTTTTATGTCTCCTACACCAGTACATATAAATATTATTAGTGTTATCTCTCTTTGTTACTAAATACTTTCTCTGCGATTGGCTAAAGTTTTGATTTATGCACTGTTAAAGTACGTACTGAATAATTGTTCATTGCATTGTCTATAGCAAGATGTAAGTATCTGTATTTGAAATAAACATGATTTTTTATATCTGAACTATATTTTAATATCATGTTCAATGCAATCAAGTAAAACAAACATAATTGTTATCATTATTGATGACATGGTTATACGAGTATCTTTCAGCTTTTACTTGTGTCAGTCATTGGACTGCTGCCATGTTGGATTCCCACAGTGAAAATTTTGTTGAAACAAATTGACCCCAGTACCTACTATTCTTTTAAGTTTCTTACTTGTTCTGTTGGTCTCTTTTTGCTGAAATACTGAGTTAGAGGGATGTAAACAAACCAACAGCAGTTGTTGAGTGCTGGTGGGGGACAAACATAAGCATGGACACCCCATCACACACACACATATTTGACAGGCTTTGGTTGGCATGGGGCTATAATAGAAGATATTTACCCAAGGTGCCTCACAGTGGGTCTGAAACCGAAACCCTGTGGTTGGGAAGCAAACATTTTACCATACAGCTACACATGCACCTATGTAAGTAATATAAATAATATGTAAATAATACTTAGGATTCATGATCGATTGCGTAATCAACCAATGACATCACATCTGCTTGTGAGTGAAGAATATTTTATGATATTGTGAAGAAGTGGTCATAGCAGTTGCCACAATAGATGAGTGGAGGTGAGGAAATGTAGCTGCAGTCAGTAATTCTACTCTAAACATTACTAACAACAGCAAGAACAGCAGCAATAGGAACCATGGAAACAAATAGTATTCATTGTCAGGAGATTAAAAGTATAATAAACTTAGGATAGTTTTTTTTAAAAAATCTTTACAGTGAAGTGTTGCTTTGTTCTGGAAACTATATCTACATTAGGCTAAATTAATTGCAATTAGCATAAAGACCACAAAACTGATCTTGAAATAATATTGATGAGCAAATACACAATGCTTAGTAGCAGTCTCTCCGTCTTTACAATCTGAGTTCAAATTCTGCTGAAGTTGATTTTGTCTTTGACCCTTTCAGGGTCGATAAAATAAATACCAGTTGAGCACTGGGGCTGATGTAATCAACTTACCCCAAACCCTGAAATTTCTGGCCTTATGCCAAAATTTGAAACCAATATTTATCAGCAAAATAGCTATCTTATATACACAGACATGCAGGAAGTAAACAGACACCTTTAATTTTCAAAATTTCTGATCTAAGTGTCTTAATATGTTTTCAGTGGTGTAGAATTTACAATGTAATTATTCTTTTTCATTCCAGGTGCCATTATATTAAACATTTGCAAAGAGTAGCCATGCCACGCACAAAAAATTCAGCAGAAATGTGAGATTTTCAAAGAGGTTGTATTGTTGGTCAATCTAAGGCTGGTCTTAGCCAGCGGAAAATTGCCGAAAATCTTCAAATTCCTCTTGCTTTTGTTAATAGAATTATAGTGCAATTCAAAAGCCAAGAAAAAGAATCAACAGATTCTCGTCCCGGCCGACCTGGGCCTTTGGAATGGAAGCTTCACTGTTTGAAGTGAATTGTGGAAAACGAACCTCGTTCAAAGGCTTCCAACATTGCAAAACAGTTAGAAGTTAGTCCATGAACGTGTGTTACATATCTGCATAAGCTTGGGTATTATGGATGAGCAGATAGCAGAAAACCTCTCCTTCAACCAATTAATATCACGAAAAGAAAGAAATGGGCTAAGAAGATGTTGGAAAAATCCAGTTCAGTTTGGGATAGAGTGATTTTCTCAGATGAACCAAGATTTGCATTATTTTCAGACAGTGAACATGTTTAGATCTTGAGGCTTCCCAATCAAGAATTTGATTTCAAACGACTCCAACCAACTGAGAAACATGGTGGTATCTCTGTAATGGTATGGGGAGCTGTCACCAGCAATGGTCGTTCTGAGCTGATTGAATGTGTTGGAACCATAAACTCTGAACAATACATCAAAATACTTAAGCAAGGACTACTTCTGATGTATTCACATGATAACATAACAAAAAATAAGTTTTTATTCATGGAAGATGGGGCTCCATGCCACACAGTAAAAAGGAATCAACAATGGCTGACTGAAAATGGGATCAAAAAGCATTCTTGGCCAAGCCAATCTCTTGACATGAACCCAATTTAAAATCTTTGGAGCATACTAGATAGAGCTATACAAAAAACTCAACAGAAACCTAAATCTAAAGATGAATTGTTTCAATTGCTGCATGAAAAGTGGGCAGAAATTCCACAAGAGACAATTACAATGCTCACCAGTTCAATGCCAAAAAGAGTTTCTGAATTAAAAACTGCAAAGGGAATGTCAACTAAATACTAAAGTATGTAGTCCTACCTATCTATTACATTTCAATTGTTTGCTTTGCATATTAAATAAAAGATTTTGAAAATTAAATGTGTCTATTTACTTCCTGCATGTCTGTATATAGTCCACCGATATGACAGTCAAAACGTTGAATATATAGAATATAAACTTTTGTAAAGCTATGTAAAAGTAAGCTTCAGTGTTAAAATCCAGAAAAGAAAATAGAATTATGGGTCAACATGACAACAGTGTGATATACGTAGCCACTTATTAAAATGTAAAATGACAAATGACTGAATCCCTGCCCAGCTGTATATGTTATATAAGGTATAATGATATTCAGAAACAAGAAATTGAGGCCTTTTAGAATATAACCCACTAACCAAGAATGAGCATCAAGAAAAGAAACATAATGAGGAATCAGTCTACTAAGATATGAATGGATAACAAATAGAAGTAATGGTAGTTCCTTCATGTGAGGAGATATTTAGAGAAAGTTTTGTAAACCTATGTTTGTCTGTCTTGAGCAACATTAGCTTTTGTATTAGTATTCAGGGGATTGTATGGATAGAAAGATGGAAATATCTACGAGTGTGTATGAAAACATGAACGAAGAAAAAATGAAGACAAAACTTTTTAAAGAAGAGAATGTTCAATAAACAAAAAAAATCACAAAAAAAAGCCATATGGGATAATATCAGGTGAGATTACTAGCTGGATTCTATACAGACAACATACACAGTTTCAATGGTGATGTTGTCAAACCAGGGTAAGAAATGTACCAGATAGCTAAGCATAGAAAAGCCACTAGTACAAAAATTTAACCTTTTATTGCAAGTCAGTTGTTGGCTTGTATCAACAAGAGCTGAATAGTTAGATCGATATTTTATAACTTAGTGTGTATTAATGGAGACAAAGCTAAAACTAAAAGACAAGATTCCTTTCATAACTAGATGCTTTCATGTCAGAATCTTATGTACAAACTAAACACAGACTTTCAATGCATATTCCCACAGGACCACTGCAAAATCAACAATGTATTTGCAGATGAACAACTGGCTGGATAAAAAGGAATTTGGGTTATGTGATAAACAAGTTATGTTATCAGAAGCTGGACAATATCATAAGAATTAAGTATTGGTCTAGTCAGATTTAGAGAAGAGCAACTTGATCTCATTCTATATTATATTGATATGAACAGCATTGCTAAAATACCAGAAGCAGTAGTTGAAGTCATAGGAACCTTAAGAACTCGAGCTATTATCTTAAAACTAAAGGTAAAAAGAAAGTAAATAATCTCTCAAATATTACAAGTAGGCAACGTTTCAGTTGATCTTATTTGAAGTATACCTACTCTCAGTTATGCTGGTGCTGAACCAGAATCTGTGCAATGATGATAATACTGATGTAGATGACAAAGACAATGATCGCAACAATGATGCTGATGATGCTGATGATGCTGATAATGATTAAAATTGATGATGTATTTACCAAAGGTTCTTACAATTACAAACAGATACCATATTCTTCAGGCTTAAATCTATCAATTTCTCTTTAGCAAATGAAATTGTTTACAATGTCTTCGCAGAAGTTGAAGCAGACACTTAAAAAGAAAAATTACTGAAATTATAGAATAGTTTGTTTTCATTACCATCATCTTAATAGCAGCAGCAGCAGTAATGGTTGTAGTAGTTTCTTTTATTTACGACTAACATTATAATTATCATTATCACTATGATCTGCACCATCATCATCATCATCGTAACTATTAACCATCGTTATCCTCATCTTGTTTAATGCACCTTCTCCCACCATTATCGCTACTACTCTAACCATCACTATTATCACATGTATCCTTATATTCATCTCCACCTCTACTCTCTAAACCTCATCTCCTTATCTCTATCACTGCTACCAATACCATCATCACAACAGGCATCATCATCTTCATGGTGGGATTATATCAATTGATTGCTAGATTTCGTGTGTTGCATCATCATGTTGCTGTTGAGAATGATGATGATGATTATGATATGATGACGACGACGACGATGACGATGATGAAGATGATGATGGTACTTTTCCATTTGTCTTGCGTATCTTGTACTTCAAAGTTTACTGAGCTTTGCAAACAACACAGTTATAAGCACACACCTACACATATACTGAATACATATACTCTTGTGCGTGTATGCTTGTGTGTAAAAGATAGATATCTTTCCATTTAATGGTAAAACCACATACACATTTCTCTCAAGTAGGAAGCTGCTTGCAAGTCTATTTGCATACTAGTATATGTATGTCTACATGGATATGTGTATATATATACACACTTACACAAAGGCTTATATATGAGTGTCTAATCAACTAAATCTCTTGTTTGTAAGCATGTTTGTCAGTTGGTGTACTTATCCTTAGAAAACAACATTAAAAAAGAACAGTTATCTACAAAGAATTATTAAAAATAAATATAAATCCTTTTGTATTATCAGTTGTCTTATTTTCAGCAGCCACAAAGGCTGAGCAGATAAGATAATGAACACCTTCGATATAAAAGTTCACAAGTTCATATTACACAGGATATACCATGCTCTTTCTTTGAAAAAAAAAACACTAAATACTAATTATACAGCTATCAAGTTAATATGCATTGAGTAAAATCCAGACTTTGGGGAAGCTGTTGAGAATCTGTGTCATCATCAATAATAATGCAAATGAGGTTTCGTAGAATGTTGATAAATTTGATTGCTGTAAAGAATTGAAAGTCTGATATTTCAGGATCTTACCCTTTAGTTGATTGTAGTTCTTTGCTGTATATCACCCCAGTAAAATCTGGTTTAAAATTATATTGCCTTGAACAACTTATGGTGCTATCTGATGGCTATCTGCTGTAGGTTTACTACTGTCAGCAGATAGAATGGTTTATACAAGACATTAAGTATAATTCTCTCACAAAATATGTTAAAATACATTGATATATATATATATATATATATATATATATATATATGTGTGTGTGTGTAAGTTTATGTTTGACTGTCTCTCTGCACTTTGTGATTTATGTCTAAAAACATGCATATATATACACCCTTGTCATTTTATGTAGAAACACTGATCCATGCAACCAAATACATATATATAAGTTTACATTAATACAGTCAATCACACATGCACACAGACACACACACATACACACACACACACACACGCACACACGCACACACACACACACACACACACATCTTATATGTTTGTATAGTGTGTGTAGTGTAACCATGTAATATTTATACATATATATATGTATATGTGTATGTATGTATATATATAAATATCTGTGTGTGTGTGTAGTTAAAACATTTAACCAAAATGCAAAATGATAATAAAAGTTTTTGGCAAGATAACTGCAACAGGTCTGCTATCTGGAATTTAAAGCTTTGAGTTCCTCTTTAGTACAATTGCTATTCAGACATACTGGTCATTTGCAGCTTAAGTATAAAAGTAAATAACACATCTGTAGGCAAGCAGTATTATTGATTTTGTGGGTGAAGGTTTAACAATCAGTAAAGTAATCTCTATGTTTCTTTTTTTGTGGGGATGGGTGGGGTGAGATGTAATCTAAAATATTTGTGAATGTAGCAGTTGCTAAATATGAAATATGTGAGTTTTACTCCAGTGTTTGAGGAACAGTTATGGATAATAGAGTACTAGTAACTGTTCAAAGCTGCAGTTGTCCCTGGCTCTGAGAGACGGGCATCTTAGAAAAAGGAAATTTTTTCTCTCAGTTTCTTAATCAGGTACAGGTGACCTCAGGTGAGCAGGGATGTTTCCACTGCATAGATTATCCCTTTGTCTCTAGTTCAAAGTGCATCTGTATACATAAATGTGTGTGTTTGTGTGTATGTGTGTGTGTGCATGCATGCATGGATGTGTGTGTGTGTGTGTGTGTGTGTACGTGTGTGTGTGAGTGTGCATTTTTGAATGTGCTGGAAAAAAGATAGGTAATTTTGACAAAAGTAAATCTATGAAGTTGACGAGCTGTGAATGGGGTTTGAAAACCATCTTGACACTACATACAATCAAATGGAAAATTCGTTGAAAATTCCATACCGTATGTGAATGGATCTAAGAAACTCAACTTATGCATTGCTGAAAGATCGCAAATCCTTTTTAGATATAAGAATTCCAGCACACTTTTTGAATTCCAGATCAGAAATTTTCAGCAAATGCAAACATATGGACAAATTTCTTACTCTGAATTGAGTAGCTGCATCACAGACTTTGTACCCCTTCCCATTGATTCATTCTACAACTAACTTTATCAGAGATTTATGGACAAAGGGGACATAATTTATTTTCTTCTTTTCTTTTTCTGTTTTTTCCACCTTCCACATTTTGCATCCACCTTCTTGTTTTTTTCTCATTATTTATCTCGTTCTAGTGTCCTGATTTGTAAATTGTATAGGCCACGTGGTCAGAGACCGAAGATTGTTTGGAGACTACATCTCCAGTGTATGAAACTATTAGTGGCTCATAACTTTTTACAGAGTACAGTAAATGATATATATGTGTATGTATCTTTAGTCTATGTAAACATAAATTTGTATGTATGTATGTATGTATGTATGTATGTGTGTGTGTGTGTGTGTGTGTGTGTATATATATATATATAGATAGATAGATAGATAGATAGATTGAAAAATGCAAAGGGCATGTCTACTAAATATTAAATATTCACATTATAACAATTAATAAATAATTTGAAGATATAATTTCAGATTTAAATAAATTTTAATGATTATAAGGGTGTCTATTTACTTCTGTCATGTGTGTGTGTGTATGTGTGTGTGTGCATGTGTGCATGCGCACACAAGTGTGTGTGTGTGTGTGTGTGTATGTATATATTTATATATATATATATATATATATATGTATATGTATGTATGTATGAATTCTATGTATTATGGAAGTAGTGTGTTCCTGAAAACTTGTAACACAAAATCCCCTAATGCAAAATAGTTTTCCCAATGATTTTCGTGTTACAAAGTGATAATGCCTTCCAACTGATTTTGTGAATGTCAGAAAAGCAAAAACGAAAAGCAATATGACTATCTTTGGTTATGAATATAATTCCTAATCACACAAAGCAGAATATTTATACTTGAAAATATTTGAAAATGAAATACTTACTGGAATAGATAAGAACCATAATATTGTAATAGGGTACATTCTTAAAATTTGTGGCTTAAAGTTATTTCTAGCTTTGCAGTCATCTATAGAGTGTAATTGTATTTGCATCACTATTTTTAGATGACAGAGACAAATATATCTGTATCTTAAGAGTATTTATAGAGCTAATATATTTCGTGAAATTCAAATAAAATCCAAATGATTTTCAAAAGCAAATACAAGGATCCTCCAGATGACTTGTGGAAGCTTTAAATCGTGGTGTTGATTTTTCTTTAAGAGAAATAAAGTACTAGAGATCATGAGCTTCTAGCAAAATGTAATTTCATCAATGGTCTGGTGTGTACCCCAGTACAGCAACCATTCTTTTTTTTTTTTTTTTTTCAGCTGCTCAAGATGAAAGATGATTAATAGCAGCTTTTGTATCATTACTGGTGGAGGCGCAATGGCCCAGTGGTTAGGGCAGCAGATTCGCGGTCATAAGATTGCAGTTTCGATTCCCAGACCGCGCGCTGTGAATGTTTATTGAGCGAAAACACCTAAAGCTCCACGAGGCTCCGGCAGGGGATGCTAGCGAACCATGCTGTACTCTTTCTCCACAACTTTCTCTCACTCTTACTTCCTGTTTCTGTTGTGCCTGTAATTCAAATGGTCAGCCTTGTCACATTGTGTCACACTGAATATCCCTGAGAACTATGTTAAGGGTACACGTATCTGTGGAGTGCTCAGTCACTTGCACGTTAATTTCACAAGCAGGCTGTTCCGTTGATTGAATCAACTGGAATCCCCAGCGTCGTAAGCGACGGAGTGCCAACAATCATTACTGGCAGCTTTGCCTGTCGTTTTTATGCTGTACAAATTCAAGCTCTTCTTAAACCTTTCAAACCAGCCTTTACTAGCCGGAAAAAGTTTTTCATTAGATATTTCATTTGCCTTTTCCTGAAAACTAGCATACAAACTTTTGGCTTTTATTAGAATTATCATAGTGCTTATCAGCACATTACATCGATTCTGATCCTCTATTCATACACCCAAGAGCTGTTGTATTTTAAACAGCTCATTAGATCTGTGGTCCAAACAGTTAATGGAGTAACTTCTTTCAGTTGTTACATTTTGCTCCTCCTGTAGATGTTGCAAGCTTAAATGATTTAGTTTATATATAAACTCACTTGTTAAAACAAATTCAATGTGTTGCATTCTGTTACTTGGTAATTGAAAAAATGTATAAACAAACAACATAACGTATACTGAATGTAAAAACAAACAAGAGACAGAAAGTCCATAATTCTTCATCAGTTATTGACCAATGGTACTCTTCAGTTTCACACCTTAAACGATAAAACTGAATGCTTCCCAATTGGCAGTGCATGCAAAAAAAAATGCTTTCTTGTTTAGAATTAGGGACAAGAGCAAATAAAATGAAACATAACAAGCAAAACGACACAGAGTGTGATTTAGGACTGTGGACGAGGACAAACAGTCTTGGAGCCAAGAAGACAAGAATAGTTTTAAATGATGGAGAGACAGAATATATATGAGTATGATTTTAAAATCTGCTGTAAAGCAGGACACATTATCAAAATGTAGGCTCAGTAAGTAGTTCTACACTCCACTTCTACATTCCACTTCTACACACCATTTGGTTTAAACATAACCATCATATATTTGGATAGGTTGGGTGAGAAGGAGTTCTAGTTGCATTATTCAGTAATAAAAAAATGCAGAAAATGCAGCTGGTATTTTCATGCCTTATTTAACACATATGCATTTCCGCAAGCTGAATTTTGTTATTGGGCAAACTGTGTAACCCATCTATGCAATCTAGCTGCTCACTTCTTTGGTATTATCAGCAAAAAATGCAATACAATTTTTATTGCATGCCCTTATATACACCTGGCATGCATATTATGAATAAGTAAGGTGGCGAGCTGGCAGAAACGTTATCACGCCGGGCGAAATGCTTTGCGGTATTTCGTCTGCCACTGCGTTCTGAGTTCAAATTCCGCCGAGGTCGACTTTGCCTTTCATCCTTTCGGGGTCGATAAATTAAGTACCAGTTACGCACTGGGGTCGATAAAATCGACTTAATCCGTTTGTCTGTCCTTGTTTGTCCCCTCTGTGTGTAGCCCCTTGTGGGCAGTAAAGAAATAGGTATTTTGCCTGCCATTACGTACTGAGTTCAAATTCTGCCGAGGTCAACTTTGCTTAATCCCTTTGTCTGTCCTTGTTTGTCCCCTCTCTGTTTAGCACCCCCGTGGGCAATAAAGAAATAGAGCAAGTTGGTATAACAGATTGGAGGATGGTAGGAGATATAACAGGATATTAAAAGAACAGCATAAAAGGAAGTTAGTGATGGATATTTTTACACTCAGACACATCAGACAGACCAACACATACTCCTCCCCATATATATATATATATATATATATATATATATATATAAATAAATAGAATATGGATCTGTCGAGTTCGAAGTCTCTATCTCTTTTAAATATAAAAATTTAAAACCTTCAAATATAAATATAAACTGTGAGAACGACCCTTAGGGAATCTAGTCAATGATCCCCTAGGATAAAGTCTTATGCTATATTGGTAACGGTTACAACATCCTTTGGAAAATTATATATATATATATATATATATATATACAGGGGGTGGACAAAATAATGGAAACACCTTAAAATTTTAAAGAAATTTATTTTAATATGGGGTAGGACTACCTTTGGCAGTAATTACAACTTGGATTCTATGAGGTATGGACTTGTACAAAGTTTGAGTTGTTTCTAAAGGAATTTATGTCCATTTTCCAGCTAAAACAGTCTCCAGTTCTTGTAGTGATGATAGTGGAGAATATCAACTCCTTACTTGTTTTTCTAAAATGCACCATAAATGTTCAATAATATTGAGATCTGGGGACTGTGGTGGCCAGATAAGATGTTCAACTTCACCGGAAACAGTTCTGCAACCATAGGATGAATTTGATCAGATAAAATGCTTAAATAATCTTGACTATTAATTCAACCATGAAGGGAAACCATTGGGCTGGTAGATTTCTAAGACATAGCTCCCCAGATCATCATGGATCCTCCTCCATGTTTAACAGTTGGAAGAAGGCAGTCTGGGTCAAATGCTTCTTTTGGTTGTCTCCACACATACTCAGCCAGTGATAGGAAATAAGGTAAAGGATGACTTGTCTGAGAAAATAACATTCTGCCACTGTTCTAGGGACCAATTCTGTAGGTTTCTACTCCACTCTAAACACTTGGTAACGTTTGTTTTTGAAAGTAGTGGTTTTCTGATTGCAGCCGTCCCATGAAATCCAGCTTTGTGCAGCTCCCAGAGAACAGTTTTTGTGGAAACTAGGTTCTCGAGGTGGTCATTAAGCTCTGCAGTAATTTTGGGAGCTCTAATTTTGTGACCCTTTCTAACAATTCGCTGCCATTACTTTCGAGACATACTTCTTGATACACCAAACATTTCAGCTGTTTTCATTATGCTAGCACCTGCCATAAGATCACCAACAATATGACCTCTTTGAAAGTCCGATAGATCTGTCATTTTAATGAACTAACTTTTCCTGATGATATCTTAAAAGAAACAGCAATTTTATCAAAACATATTAATCAACACTAATGATAAAGCAAAAAACATAAAAATATACAAGCTTTTGATGGTGTTGTAGATATTTCAAAATCATGATGCTATGATGCTAGGTGTTTCCATTATTTTGTCCAACCCCTGTATATTTATATATATACACACTGTTGAGAGAAAGAAGCAAAATAGTAAGGCTGTGGGTCAATAAAGCAGTAATAACAACAACAGTCATTGGCATATATTAAATTGTGAAAGCAAATGAGTAAATTTGTTTGTCTTGATATTTATTTGATAATTTGATCACAACAGTTCTGGTATGGCTGACTTACCCTTCAGTTAGTTCATTTGTAGATAGATCTGAAAATCAAAGTTTGTTATCCAAGCAGGTTGTCTGACCCTGTGCGTGCACACACACACATATACATTCATGTGCCACATGCTCATATTTAGACACTCATATGTAGGGTCACACACATGCGAAGTAATACACATGTATACATACAGTAAAACTACTGTAGACATATATACTCACATGTAGGCGTGTAGCATCGCAAATTCTCTTCCTTTAAATACTACAACAGATACAGGCAAAAATCTTATGTTGTAAGACTTTTGTGTGCATGTATACATATGTTAGCTTCCAGAAGAACAATACCAAATTAGCCAAACAGATGTAAGTCAGTATAAAACACAACAGGTATTCAGAGGTACTCTTTTATAATTTCAAAGTAGTTAGTGCATTAAAGGATCAGCAAAAAAAATAATAAAAAGTGGTACCCAATCAAGTAAGGCCCAACGTTCAAAGGTCATCCTTCGGCACCTCATCCCAGGTTTTCCTGGGTCTACCTCTTCCACAGGTTTCTTCTACTGCTAGGGTGTGACACTTTTTCACACAGCTGTCCTCATCCATATGCAACACATATCAATACCAGTGCAGTCTCTTGCACACCACATCTGATGCTTCTTAAGTCCATCTTTTCACTCAGGGCGGTGGATACACACACACACACACACACACACACACACACACACACATATATATATATATATATATATATATATATATATACACTTCGTTTTTGTATCTGGTTTGCACGATCCTTTATGTGAATTTGTGTGTTGAGACAATATTGGCCTAATGACTCTCCCTAGCCACAATATATATATATATATATATATGTGTGTGTGTGTGTGTGTGTGTGTGTGTGTGTGTGTAGAGAGAGAGTCTTAGATGTGATGTACTGAAGTAAATATTGAAAAAAAAGTCGTCAGAATTTTGGAATAACTTCTTTCATTTATTTTATACATATATGACCCGAGTTTCAGGGTTATTTCCCTTCTTCAGCATATGATAATCGCCGATCTCCGATGAGAAAGACAATCTCTCGGCAAAAAATATAAATCTTTTTCCAGTGAAATTCTTCACTGATATCGAAAAAGTGAAAACAAGCAATGTTAAATCTCTGAACGAGGTATTAACAGTAACTGCACGATAAAGTGAAGTATATTTGCCACTTAAATGTGGCTGACCCCTAAGGGTGGATGTTACTGTTGCTTTTAGCCCCAGGAGAACATCTCCTCCAGCTGGCTTATCGACACACATCTTATCGACACAGATCACGATGGGAGGGATAACTTCCCTTGGCAAAAAATAGACAGGACACAGATGTGTGTTGATAAGCCAGCTGGAGGAGATGTTCTCCTGGGGCTAAAAGCAACAGTAACATCCACCCTTAGGGGTCAGCAACAGAAGACGACCAACTTTCTTTTAAATAAACTTAACTGTGTATCGACCGATTTCCTCGCATTAGGTACTAAATGTGGTTATTTTGAGAAGTCCACTGTGTGGCGTTATTATTTTTCTGTAATAATGCCCTTTATATAAATATAAACGAATAATTATATTCTTAGGAATAGAAATTTCCCTTATGAATTTTTTTTACACACTGGCTTCTTGATAAAATTCTTGTAAAAGAGCTTTATCCCTTTTTGAATTTATTTATCAAATATTTACACGGAATATATTCAATGCTGAATTTTTATTCCTGTCTCCACACGTGTACCCAAAAGCAACTCGGAAGTATTCCCGCTTCTTTGATGAAGATGTATACAGATAAACTTCATTCCCTTTACTCTGTCGGATACGTAGTGTGTTCGTTTTTGGTGAGGTGAGAATTCTGTTTATTTATATATATTTTGGAACAATACTGTGCTGATGAACGAAATCTAGATTCATTCTAGTAATCGCGAAATCGGTCGATACACAGTTAAGTTTATTTAAAAGAAAGTTGGTCGTCTTCTGTTGGTTGTTTTTCCTCGCATTAGGTACTAAATATATATCAGGTTAGTGCAAAGGTAATGCCTGATGTTTAAGAAAACAGTTTTAGATATTAATAATGATAGTTCTAAAATCCCTCTAAGAAATCAATGCAGTAGTTGTACTGACAAGTAATATTCATAGCCACTTCAACATGGCTGTCCATTCAAATTGACAGACATGTTGAAGTGGCTACGGATATTACTTGTCAGTTTTAGATAGTATTTTCAAAAATTGTTCCTTTTGTAATGTTTTAAGTATGTCACAATGAGTAATTTATACAGTTTTTTCAGATTCTGATTGTATTGGCCCTCATCTTCTGCTGTATTCACACCTATGTTCATCCCATCTAAAGATCACATTAGACATGTCTTCCTCTATGAGTTTCATAAAGGTGTCAATGCAAGCAAAGCAGCAAAGTCTCTTCAGAGTGTTTATAGGGACGATATAGCGAGTGAAAGAAGTTGCAGTGGTTTTCTCACTTCAGAAATGGGGATTTGAGTTTGAATGATGAGCCAAAAAAAGGTCGTTCAAAACAACTTGATTCCAAAGAATTGGAAGTTGTTGTCACAGAAAATCCAACCACTATTTGCAGAGAACTTGCAGAACAGTTTAACGTAGCCCATACAACTGTTCTAAACCAACTGAAAAGGATCGGAAAGGTTTCAGTGGTTGGAAAATGGGTATCACACTAACTGTCTCCAGAGAATCTTCAACAGCATGTTGTGTGTTGTCAGTCATTGCTTTCATGACACCTCAAGGAACTAATTTTAGGAAGGCTTGTTACAAGGTGATGAGAAGTGGATCCTTTATCATAATGCTAAATGCTGCCTGTTGTCAATCAGTCAAGGAGGAAGACCTACCTATTCAACAATCAAAAGGAGGACTTCATCCAAGGAAGATCATGTTGAGTATTTGGTGGGATATTGAAGGAATTGTCCATTATGAACTGTTAGACAACAATCAAATAATTACTGCAGATCTTTACTGTGATCAACTTCATCATTTGAAAGCTGCTTTGTACGGAAATCGACTCTGCTTAGTCAAAGGAAAGAGTGTCATCCGTAGCAATGACAAGGATTGCTCTCCCAGTCAGACTCCCGCATTTCACAGGCCTTTAATAAGGACTTTACACAGTCGTTAAATCACAGTCTTGGCTTCTGCATACATACATACATACATACATACATACATAAATACAAATATATACATACATATGTATATATATATATATATATATAGTACCGCCTGACTGGCCTTCATGCGGGTGACACGTAAAAGCACCCACTACACTCTCTGAGTGGTTAGTGTTAGGAAGGGTATCCAGCTGTAGAAACTCTGCCAAATCAGATTGGAGGCTGGTGTTGCCATCCGGTTTCACCAGTCCTCAGTCAAATCGTCCAACCCATGCTAGCATGGAAGGCGGACGTTAAACGATGATGATGATGATGATGATGATCATCATCATCATCGTTATTTAACGTCCGCTTTCCATGCTAGCATGGGTTGGATGGAAAGCGGACATTAAACGACGATGATGATGATGATGATATATATATATATATATATATATATATATATATATATATATTTGTATTTATCTATGTATACACACATACATATATATGTATACACATACTTACATACATACACTCATGCAAATACAAAAGTTCTGTCACACACATATATACACACAAGCACTCAGCAATCACATAACTTAAACAAACTTAACATGAGTGTTGTAAACAAACTTAACAAGAATGAATTGTGCTCATACAAAGCTGTATAGTCACATAGACACAAACACAGATACACACACACACACACAAGCACCCCCCCCCACACACACACAGAGTTCTGCCATCCAATATCTACAAATGAATGTCAAACTAAAAAAAGAGAAAACATAGGTATAAACTGAAATTTAAAATGAATCACTTCATAAAGCTGAAGACTTTGCTTATGTATATAAACTTGCACACACACACATATAATTCTGTTTTTTTTTTTCTTTCTCTGTGGTAATATAATAATCATACTTAATTCCATGTAATTGTAAAATAGTTAAATAATGAGAATCTTTTGAAATTTAGTTACATTTGTTGCATCTGTTGTGTCTGTCACATTTAGAAAGAATCAGTTTTTTTTTTCTACTGCTTGCTTATTTCTCATATATTCATCATAATAATGGGACATCAACCAAATTCCACCAGGAAACTGCAGCTGAAAACATAACAACTCTAAGATTTTGTATGATTTATAAATCAAAATCGTTTTTCAGAAAATAACACTAGTTGGATAAGCAAGTGTGCAGAGACAAAGAGATAAAAAACAAAAAAAAGGTAAAGAAGTAAAATCATAATACTTAACTAAAATTCAGTATCACCATCATGAACATGAAACAAAATTGGTGATTGTGTTGTTAGTGAAGATGTTGGGATGTGTACATTGAGTGTTGTGATTTACTTATCTATGCGTTATATCATATAGCTGTATATCTAAAGCAGTGAGCTGGCAGAAATGTTCCGTATTCAAATTCCACCGAGGTCGACTTTGCTTTTTATTCTTTTCGGGGGTCAATAAATTAAGTACCAGTTGTGTACTGAGGTCAATCTAATCGACTGGCCCCCCCTCCCACAAAATATCGGGCCTGTGCCTAGAGCAGAAAATATAGCTGTATATCTGAGTGTTTGAAATGTTTACTTCTCAATCATGGGGTATGGACTTCAGTCCCATGTACATCGTCCCTTTTTCATTGGCTGTTTTCACAAGACCATATGTAAACTGAATGTGGTGAATTGATAGAATTGTTAAAGGGTTGACTAGAAAGCTTTGTGGTATCTGCCTTCTGAGTTCAAATCCTGCTGAGGTCAATTTTACTTTCAAAAGTGTAGAGTGGAGTGAAGCGTTTGAAGAGGCCAGGATTACACATGCAAGACTCAAGAGAGATTTAAGGAATAATGTTACAAACGAGAAGGTGAATAACAATGACCTTTTTGCATGCACACTTTGTGACAGACCATACCTCTCTTTTACTGGGCTCAAATCTCATTTGTGAACCCATGGAAAACGAACCTTCACCAAATATTCAGCCTATATATCTGCACACCTTTCAATGCAATGTATGCCAAAATGTCTGAAAATCTAACAGAGGCCTCAAAAGACATTTTAAGACCCACAAAGATTAGAACTTATCTGCAGCTCTTGGTGGTACAAATCGGATATGCAATCTATGTAGGTGTCTTTTCAAAACATTGTCTTGTTTAAAAAGCCACATCAGATGCCATGATGGTTCTAAGGTGTAGGTACAGGAGGTGGTCAAACTCAGCATAAGGAGTAGACAACCACCATGTATATATATGTATATATATATATATATATATATATATATATATATATATATATATATACATATATATATATCCAAGAAATTTAGGGGTTGTGAATCCAGTTCACTAAGGGATAATATCTATCCAATATACTGCTGGAAGAATACCCAATTATTATTACACTAGTGTTGTTTCATTGCACGGCAATAACATTACCAAGTGCAATAAATGGGTGCGGATAAAAAGATATTTTACTATTAATTTATATAGCAATAAGAAAATGGAGGGACGTTAAATGATGATGATAATGATATATATATATATATGTATACATATATATATATATATATATATATATATATATATATATATATATATATATATATATATATATATATATATATATATATATATATATATATATATATATATATATATATATATATACATATATATATATATATATATATATATATACATATATATATATATATATGGGTGCGTTGGTGTATGCTCTGGTCAAACTATTTGCTGGGCTTAGCATACACCAATGCAGCCATGTGCACACACGCATGCCCCAACAAGGTGAACACCCACCAAATAGACTGTCTGCCACCACCCCCAACATAGATGACTAAATATATATGTGTGTGTGTGTGTATTTATGTGTGCCTTTGTTTCTGTGTTTGTCCTCCCACCATCAACTGACAACCAATGTTGGTGTGTTCACTTCGCTGTAACTTAACAGTTCGGCCAAAGAAACCAATAGAATATGTACTAGGCTCAAAAAGAATAAGTCCTGAGGTCGAATTCTTCAGTTAAAAAACTTTTTAAGGCAGTGATCCAGCATGGCTACAATCAAATGATGGAAACAAGTAAAAGAATAAAAATATATAATGTGAGTATACAGTGCTAAAATGATCCAGGTGGGTACTGTGATAGCTTTCAGGTATACTCCAGATTATGGCTAACCTCATCAAGTAGTGATAAACATCAATGATTACTGATTGCTAGCAATCACACTTTAATTCTTCTGGGGAGTAACACTGGGTTCTCTTCTCTAGATTATGAAAATTATCAGAGATGTAACCAAATAATTATGTTGTATGATCATCTGTAAAATTAAAAGAAAAATTTAATGATGTACCAGTCTCTGTATTCTTTATAATTGTCTGAAATATATATATATATATATATATATATATATATATATATAAGCAAATAAATTAATAAACAACAGACGATGAATAAGTGTCAGTGTTCATTACAGCTGTTTCTAATTAGAAACAGCTGTAGTATCTCACTTCTGTTTTCATTCTCTGTACTTCATATCTTCTCTACAATAATCAATACTCAAACATTTTCTCACACCGTCTCTGATGAAGGGATATATAAAATATCCTGGAAACAGCTGTAAGACCTTTTCTTTATAAATGTTTTGAAAACTATTTACAACCTTGGATTTTTTTTATCTCATTCTCTCAATTTATATATATATCGCTAGCCACTACACATTCTTTTTTTTTCTTACCTTGTTTCTTTCTGTGTTCCTTTCTGTGGAAGAGCGTAGGCTTGAAACATTAAAGACTTTTTCACTTCCCGAGTGCTATACTAATACATCTGTTTGTTGTCTACACCACCTGTCTTCGTCTTTTGTTTTTTTGTGAACTCTCACTCTCTCTCTCTCTCTCTCTCTATATATATATATATATATATATATATATATATATGTAAATATATAAAAATAAAAAGATAAAGAGAGCAATGGTAAGGTTGGAGAAGTATTTTATGGATAGAGTCTTACAGCTGTTTCTGAGAAGATTCAGTACTTCCCTTCATCGGAGACAGAAAAAATAAAGTAATCTATTATTATATCCATAGGCGGATATTTTTAGTATCTATAGGCAGATATTTTTAGTATGAAGTGGTAAAGAGTGTGATGCGCTGAAAAAAGAGAGAACAGTACTTGAGGTGTAGTTTCTTGCTCTCTTTATCTTTTTATTTTTATATATTTACATATACACATGCTAATACACGACTTATAATCCCCAATCCTGTTCATACAACGACTGGGGCAAACTAGTCGGTATACAGCACTTACTCGGTATTACCTGTATCCTCTTGGGTTTGGTTAAATCCAACACCCTCCTCAACCGTATATATATACATATATATATATACAATCCAGGATAAGAGATTAGTGGAACTCCTAGAATGTCAGGCAAGAAGCCCTGTAGTATTTATCTCAGTTCTTTGCATTCTGATAATAATGCTTGCTGTGATGCTGGTGCTAAGCTTTATTGGCCCAAGTTGTTGGCCTTTCTCATCAATAAATATTAGTGGTATGGAAAGAGAAGACTTGCATACATTGGCAACTGCCAGTCATCCTCAAAAATATTTTCCACAAACCTGTACTTACATGTGCAGGTGTATGATTAACCTTGACCAGGTGGCAGACACACACACACACACACACACACACAAACACACACACACAAACACACACACACACACATATATTGAGTTCTGGATTTTGGGGCAAGTATCTAGATCTAGGTTTGGTTTGGTGCATGATTTCAGTGTTCTTGTTCGTTATGAAGCCAAAGTTCTGAGATTCTTTGAATATCTCCTCCAAGGGTATGGAACTATAAGTGTGACACTAGTACCTCTGTTACACATACACATCAGCAATAAGTTAGAAACTAGAATAGAACACGTAAAAGCACCCACTACACTCTCTGAGTGGTTGGCGTTAGGAAGGGCATCCAGCTGTAGAAACTCTGCCAAATTAGATTGGAGCCTGGTGTTGCCATCCGGTTTCACCAGTCCTCAGTCAAATCGTCCAACCCATGCTAGCATGGAAAGCGGACGTTAAACGATGATGATGATGATGATGATGATGATAAAATAATACAATGAATGCCTTAGAAAAAAGTGAAAATAAAAAAAAAAGAAGGAATAGATTTCTTTTATATATGAATGATACACACAACAACAAATGTATGTTTAAATAAACATGTCACTCAAATATTCAATCTGTTAAATATTTCAGCCTTCATCTCCATATATTTCTTTCTTTTTGTGTTTGATATTTAAAAAAAAATTAAATAAGAATATTCATTATTATTATTATTATTATTATTATTATTATTATTATTATTATTATTATCATTATCATTATCATTATCATTATTATTATTATTATTATTATTATTATTATCATTATCATTATCATTATTATTATTATTATTATTATTCAATAGTTTTATTTTTATAACGTGCTTTCACTTCACTACCGAGTGCAGCTCTGTGCGCCTTGGGTATGTGCTGTGGTTTGCTGTGGTGCTCTTATGTTTACTGTATTGAAAGTGTTTTGCGTAGAATGTGTGCAGTACCCAGTAGTGCAATTTTCTGTATGTTATATATATTTGTAAGTCCTGGTGTTTTTGTTATGTATTTGTCTGAATATTTTTTTATTATACCTAAGGCACCTACTATGATAGGAATTGTTTCTGTTTTTAGATTCCACATTCGAGTTATCTCTATTTCCAGGTCTTTGTATTTTGAAAGTTTCTCCATTTCTTTTATATCATTATTATTATTATTATTATTATTATTATTATTATTATTATTATTATTATTATTATTATTATCATCATTATCATTATCATTATTATTATTATTATCATCATGATTCATCTTCCTTTTCTCTTTTGGCTGAATGTAATGATATATTTGAAATGTAGTTCTGGAAAAAATAGAAATTTAAAAAAAGCAAAACAAATTGATGAAGTGTTTCTGTAGAAAATAAATACGTATACTTGAAGCAATACATATAAATACCTTAACAATGGTATATATAAATATTATCATGTATAAATATTTTGTTTTTTGTACAGGAAACACACACACACACACACACACACACAGGTACATACACATACACATGTATATGTGTATGTATAAGCTGTCAGTTTGTTGTCCATAATTCACAAAACAAAAGCACAGTTAAAATAGGGTGGATTTTTTTATTCTTTCATTTGTTTAAGTCATTTGACTGCAACCATACTGGAGCACCGCCTTTAGTCGAACAAATCGAACCCAGGACTTATTCTTTGTAAACCTAGTACTTATTCTAGCAGTCTCTTTTTGCCAAACCACTAAGTTACGGTGACACAATCACACCCACATCGATTGTCAAGCGATAGTGGGGGACAAGCACACACATACACACACACACATTCACACACACATATACGATGGGATTCTTTCAGTTTCCGTCTACCAAATCCACTCACAAGGCTTTGGTCGACCTGAGGCTATAGTAGAAGACACTTGCCCAAGGTGCCACACAGTGGGATTGAACCTAGAACCCTGTGGGTGGCAAGCAAGCAACTTACCACACAACCACTCCTGCACCTATATTATTTCCTTGTCAAATAAAAAAAAATTATGGCATATCGCTGGTCAGAATGATGACATTGCTTCTGCATCTAATGTTACATGTCTAACATTTCTTCAGACATGCTGACCAGAAGCACATAGTCTCTTTAGCAGTAGAGGTGCATACTCCCTAGATTCACTTGGTAGTTGCAAAAGGATGGAAGGGAATTTTTGTAGAATAAAACTGAGGGAAGAGAAAAAGAAGTAAAAGAAAATACAAAAATAGAAGAAAGTGGAAAATTATTTCTCATGGCTTGGTGTTAAATGTCAAACTGTGAAAACAGGAAATTAAAACCATAAGTTTTGAAAGATTTGTTAGAACTACTAGATAATAATAATAATAATAGTAGTAGTAGTAGTAGTAGTAGTCCTGCGCCCTTTTAAAACCTAGCCAGGCTCATGAGCCCGGTTTCCCAGTTTCAATGGTGTACGTGTTCCCCAGCTGAACGGGACATCAGTCCATCGCAGCATTACTCATTTTTTCCAGCTGAGTGGACTGGATCAACGTGAAATGAAGTGTTTTGCTCAAGAACACAACGCGTCGCCCGGTCCAGGAATCGAAATCATAATCTTACGTTCATGATGCTGATACCCTAACCACAAAGCCACTCGCCTCCACAGCAGTAGTAGTAGTGGTAGTAGTAGTAGTAGTAGTAGTAGTAGTAGTAGTAGTAGTAGTAGTAGTAGTAGTAGTAGTAGTAGTAATTACAAAATAACTAAATTTAATTGTTATTAATGGCAACGAAGTACAATATCATTGGTACTAAATTGTAACTTTTATTAGTGCTTTGAGGGAATACATGCACGCACACACACACACACACACAAATATATATATACATTGATTGAATAAAAACGTAGTGAGAACATAGGGGTTTATTCCATTTGTTGATAGCTGTTTCGTAATCTGTGTCCAGTTACATCAGTGATGCTAAATTGACTAATGGACATATAAATATACATATAGGTGTACATATATACACATAAATATGATTTTGCTGTAACATAATGAGCAGGTTACTCATCAGAATGAATCTTGGCAAATGAACATATGTGTGTGACAAGCAGTGTGATTACATGGTGTGTGAGGATGTGGTCGAAGTGAGTGAGTGAGGAAGTTGGGAAGTGGAGTGAAGAAGATGAAAGGCTGGTAAGGAACCCTGCAAAAGGCTAGGACTAGAGGTGGCACAGCGGGCAGAGGTAACATGTGTGTACATATGTGTGTAACATTCTCTAGTGTAAAGTGAGACTTGGCCATATCCCCAAAAGGAATTTAAATGCAATATCCAAAAGTTTTGCTTATCAATTTCAGGATACTACCTGGATCATGTGAGTTCTTTAAAATAATCCTCTTCTCTGCCAAGGAGAGCCTGCATCTTCTGTTATTCTTGAGATACAATATAGATCCTCAAGGTGTGCACATTGAATATCTTTCTATACTCACATATCACTGGAAAATGCCTGTCTATTAACTCAAGAAAAGTCCTAGATACACAAGTTTGGTCATTATGAGAGAATAAGAGTGCAAGCCAAATGATGTTATAGTGACAGCTTCCCTTAAAGGAGTGGGGTTAGGCCCATAACTAATGCAGTCCTTAAAACTGTTAATGGCCAGGTTTTCATTATATTAACTGGCTATGATGTTGAAGATCTTACTGGAAGATAAAGTGGAGATTCTCTTGCTAATTACATACTAGAATATGGCAAGTATTACAATGAAGTCAGTTTAACTTTAAAAAAGATTTCAAATCAATAATTAAGACGAGAACAAACTATTTTATCTTCACTAAGAATGCATTATTTTCCACTTGATGTGGTGTATTAATATAAGGCTTGAAAGGCTTGAACATTGGGACAGAAACTTATCATCTTTAGTTACATCCCTTTATTTGGTAATTTCTAATTCTGCCAGGATCGATTTTACTTTTACATCTTTTGATACTCTTTTATTCTTTACTCTTTTACTTGTTTCAGTCATTTGACTGTGGCCATGCTGGAGCACTGCCTTTAGTCGAGAAAATCGACCCCAAGACTTATTCTTTGTAAGCCTAGTACTTATTCTATTGGTCTCTTTTGCCGAACCGCTAAGTTACGGAGATGTGAACACACCAGCATCAGTTGTCAAGCGATGTTGAGGGGACAAACACAGACACACAAACACACATATATATATATATACATATACATATATATGACGGGCTTCTTTCAGCTTCCGTCTACCAAATCCACTCACAAAGCTTTGGTTGGCCTGAGGCTATAGTAGAAGACACTTGCCCAAGGTGCCACGCAGTGGGACTGAACCCAGAACCATGTGGTTGGTAACCAAGCTACTTACCACACAGCCACCCCTGTGCCTCCTGATATCAATAAAATAAGTATCAAATGAGCGCTGGGGTTGATTTAATTGACTGTGCCATAGAAGGAATGTTTGTGTGGCCTTGTGAAGGCATATGACCTCGTGGTTAGGATGTTGTACTCCCAATTGCTAGATTATGGGTTTGATTCTCAGAACAGCCGGTATGTTGTGTTTGTGAGCAAAACACTTCATTTCATGTCGCTCTAGTGCTGTGTGGAGCCTGGCATTTCAAAGAGTAGATGCAATGCTTCTTCTGCTTGTCGTAAAAGGCAACTAAAAGAGGTTGAGGTAGGATTTGCATTCTGACCTTGTAGAACCCTCACCAGCAACGACTACCCAAAGAGACCCATGGGCTGGAGGATTGTTGCCTAAGTGGTGCAAACATGTCAACCAGAAGTAGAGAATCACGAACAAATGATGGCTGCAGCAGTGCACCATTATAGTGCATACCCCCATACTACTACTACTACTACTACTACTTGTGCCTAAGTCAGAAGTTGTTATACAAGCAAGAATCCAGATATCTTATCCTAAAAGTCAATTTGCCATTCATCAATAGCACTATTTAATAAATAAATAAAAATATATCGATAATAAAAATTCCTTACATAACCCCAAGATACAGATTTATAGGAGAATGGGCAAATTATGATCATTTTATGTCTACATAAAGTCATTCAATTGTTTATTATGTCATCTAAACAAGGAGATAGGGAACATGGGACTATTGTTTGTGATATTAGATACAAATTTGAAAGACTGAAGACAGTGTCTGTACAACAAGCAGAAAATTTCTGACTGCAGTTGGGAGAAGAACATTTGAGCTGTAACTCCCAAATGAGAATTTAGAAATGGATATGAAGCAGCTTTATCTGAAAAGCAAAATGAGATTATAAAATCAGTGATTTTTAGTGTAGTGAAAACTTATTACGACTCTGTTTGCAAACAATAATATAACAAATAATAATAATAATAATGTTAATAATAATGATGCAGCCTATAATACTAATAATTCAAAATTTTGTGAAAAGGAAATATATAAAAAAGAAAGCAAGAAACAGAGGGGAATTTACAATGAGTAAAAAGTATGATATCAACTAAACAATAGCCATATTAATAAGCAGTTAATAATAAATAGCAAGAACAGCAAAAACAATGATATTAAATGCTGTTTAGTTTATGGTCTTTCTTGTAGGGAGTAACATTGTTGTTAATTGAGGCAGCCTTGGTATATTAATAATATTCATTTTATTAACTCCAGAATGATAAGAGTGAAAGTTGGTAATGACAATAATTGATTTCTGACTTAGGAATAAGACTATGTATTAATTAGATAAGAAATACAATAGTTGAACATACACCAACAAACACGATGCTTAGACATAATCAATGTTGCATCTTGGGGTCACTGGGAGTTTCAGGTCTTACAACATATTGCCCTTATCCAGGCAACCCAACTTAGGTTGATCAAGTCCAGGCCTATGTCCAAGCAGCATTTTACTGGCTTCACATGTCACTTTTTTTTCACTCAGAACAGTCTAGATGCTTTCTCAGCAATCTCTATGTAGATTGACTCTTGTGCATTCCACAAGAAGATTAGTGACAGATCAACATTTTACATGTTTGCTTTGTGACTTGATATGAGAATGTGTATTGAATTGAAAGTCTTCTTTGTTATTCTAGATGCTCATTTATTGTTATATTCATTTTTGTTTCATTTCACAAGAGGATTGTTTAATAGATAGTATTGAACATTTTCATCATACATTTATGACTTGATCACCAGCACTATTACAAAATTGTGTCAGTAACCAGATCACAGATGTATTATAACATTTTTCGATACTTTATAATATATAATACTATCATGGAATAAAGGAAAGTTAAAGTATGTGTGTCTTAAGTATCTCTCTTGACTTTAAACAGTCATTAGTGACAAAAATGAAGTAAATTAATTTGAAAATTGAAATGGTCTCACTTACTCAGTGGATAGGAAATTTTTTTCTCTAGCACTTACTGCAAGAATTCTTGTATGGAATGAATTAACATCATGGACAAACAAATAAGGGGGATTTTTTTTTATAGGAGCCTACATCTTGCTTGACATAGTAGCCAAATCTCCCTCAAAATACATCCTACCATGTTTAAAAGAGGACTCATCAAATAATTTTGTCTAAGGTGGTCACAAGGTTACAAACTGACAGAACTGTGAGTGCATTCAATAGAATGCCTATTGGTGTTTGTTCCTGAGGAACTTTGGGTTCAAATCTCATTGAAGGTTACTTTGCTGTTCCTGTTTTTAGGATTAATAAAAAAAGTAACAATATGGTAGATTGGGGGAACTGTTAGAAGGCCAGGAAAATGCCTAATGGTTTTTAGTTCAGCTATTTGTGTTCTGATCGCAATAATTGCGATGTCACTGGAGCCAACCTGTATTGGCCCAAGTTGGCATAGCAAGGGAAGACCTAACATGTATGAGAAACTACCAGTCTTTCTCAAAATATCTTGCCCATGCCAGCACATTGATTTACAGAGGCATAAATCATCTTAACTGGCATAGGTCCCCTTAAATAAGCATGAAAATACACAATGGTCAATGGCTGGAATGTCTTTCATCACAGATGTACCCAATCAAGATTGAACCAGGTTTAAACAACAACAACAATACTACCACTATTACATGTAAATGAGTGAACGAAAAACTTAATACAGCTGGTCAGGTGTTATACCTTCTGCAATAAATACAAAGCCCACATTACAATAGCTTCCTTCAAAGAAAATATATCAATGTGTCTTGTGCTTATTGACCTGTAAAAAGGACCTGTGCTGGTACCCCATAAAAAGCACTCATGCTAGTGCCATGTATAAAGTACTTGTGCCACATAAAAAGAACCCAGTATGCATTGTAAAGTGGTTGGCATTAGGAGAAACATCTAGCCTTAGAAACCATGCCAAAACAGACAACTGGAACCTGGTGCAGCTCTCCAACTTACCCCCTCCTGTCAAACCATCCAACCCATGCCAGCATGGAAGACATGTTAAATTCTGCTGCTGATGATTATGATGAAGTGCTTTCACTACAGTCTTGATACACTTTACTTCATGTTGCTCTAGTCAACCCAGCTCTCATGAATAGCAGCTAATACAGCCCTGTTTATGTAACTCTGTGTAACTCAATTCTGAGACGAGAGTAATATCAAAAAGACAAAGCTTGACGTCAACCAAATCTTGTCTCTTGTCTTAGTCAAATATATGATTCAATATATCATTACTATTTCCATGAAACTACTTCACCTCAATTAATGGATATTATTAATTTAATCAGACTTTAAGAAACCAACTCATTAATCATAGAACAAGTCACTTTGTACAATGAAATTCAAACTCAAAATTTCCATCATTCTTTCTTGAAAGATGAAAGGCAAAATTGACAGTGGTGAGATTGGATCTCAAAATCTAGATTGATGCAACTAAATATAGCAGAACAATAATCTACTGCTCTAATCTGTCTGGTCAGAATGATAACTATCTTTGGTAGTATCATTTGATAAGAGACAATAGTGGAAGTCTATGGGCTGTGAGAGTAATATGTGAGCTGACTAATAAAAAAAGATGAGGCTCTTTTGCGAGTTATATAGACTCATAAGCTGTTTTCCTGGATTCTTTGGCATATATACTCCTTCCAGGATGGGATGTCTGTCTATTGCAAGAATGCTCATTTTTGCCAGTTAAGTGGACTGGAACAATGTCAAATGAAGTGTTTTACCCAGCACAATACATTGCCTGGTCCAGGAATCAAAACCACAATCTTACAATCATGTGCCCAACACCTTCACCATTAAGCTACATGCCTCTACTGAGCTTATTATTGTTGTTTTTGTTTTACACCAGTTAATATTGATTGATCAAACCTTGATGTTCCAGTCCTGACTATTTTTTTTTTCTCAGGTCTAAGTATGTCTAAGACAACATTATCAAGTGCGTTAGAACATTTTAAGTCAGTAGGGTGTAATTTGAAGGAAATTTGGCTACTCTTTCTAGCAATACGAGTGACTATGTAAAGGCATTCTGGTTGGCTGGTCACAAGCTGGTATTATTATATTTGTTGATTGAAACTGACAGGCAACAGATGAAATCAATTAGTAATATAATAAAAATGGAGAGAGAGACAAAAAGAAAACACTAATAGCAGAGTATCAAATGAAAATAATACATCTATCGCTAATTAAGTAAAGAATTTTCTCTTTAGAGAATAATACTTATCAATGCTATGATGAAGAAATATTAAATAAAACAAATGATAATGAATATATGGTGGAAATATAGAGTTTCAGGATAATGTAAGCCAAAAAGAAAAGGAAGAAAAATGTCAATACATGTAAAAGAAAATATAAAACATACACACACACTCACACACAAACACACACACATATGTATGTATGTGTATATACATACATACATACATACATACATACATATATATATATATATATATATATATATATATATATATATATATATGTGTGTGTGTGTGTGTGTGTGTGCAAGGGTTAAAGAAAAATTTATCGTTTTTGCTTATTTTATGCTGGCTAATCCAAAAGATCGATATAATCATTTGTGATCTGGGCTTTCATAGAGAGAAAACTGTAAAATATAACACATGCACACACACACACACGCACGCACACACACACACACATCCACTCACAATCGCACACACACACATACACACATACAAACAAACAAACACATCCACTTACTCTCTCACACACATGCATGCAAGCACACACACACACACACACACACACACACACACACACACACACACACACACACACACACTCGAAACAAGTTTATCATTGTCAGAGACATTATTTCAACAATGTTAGGTTGGCTGAAGAAACAACCAGACTAGAGATATCATTCAAAATAGAATGTGTGATATATCTAACAAATGTGGCAAAAGATTTTGTATAATCTTCATAAAAAAATAAAAGAAACATTTGTTTCACAATCTATTCTTTCATTCTTTGCAGAAAACTTGTATAGTTTCCTGTCAGCTTGTTAGTTGCTTCTTTTTACATCCATTTTTTTACATGATGGTTGAAGTCTTCTTAATGTCTAATCTGGTCTGTCTTTAGACATTCTAGAAGCATGCTAATATTTCTAGAGACAAGGTTGCTTGTCCTACATTCAATACTCTCCTTCGTTTTTTGGAAAGATAAATGCTACAAGTTTTTTGCCATGATAATTTTCATAGCATACCATAGACAATTCAGAGGAAGAATGTGTGTATGTATGTGTGTGTGTGTGTGTGTATGTGTGTGTGTGTGTGTGTGTGTGTGAGAGAGAGAGAGGGAGAGAGAGAGAGAGAGAGAGAGAATGATTATGCATAGCACCTTATTTATTGACCCTAAAAGGATGAATAGCAGAGTTGATCTTAACATAATTGGTTCTCAGAACAATAATAATTGGAACATATACGACAAAGTATTATATCCAACACACACAAACAACTCTGCTAGTTTGCTTCTTTGACAGCTTGGATAGAATGTTTTACAATAAATTTGGATATTTCTGCACAATTGGAACAATTTGTGATTTTCTTTTATGAGTGTTAGGGAGGGCATCCAGCTGTAGAAACTCTGCCAAATCCGATTGGAGCCTGGTGTAGCCATCTGGTTCACCAGTCCTCAGTCAAATCGTCCAACCCATGCTAGCATGGAAAGTGGATGTTAAACGATGAGGATGATGACGATGATGATATCAAAATGTACACTCTGCAAAGTGGTTGACATTAGGAAGAGCATCCAGCTATAGAAACCATGTCAAAACAGACAAATGGGACCTGGTGCAGCTCTCCACCTTGCCAGCTACATAGAAAATGGACGTTAAATAATGATGACAATGACGACGATGATGAGGATGTAAATGCATGTCTTTTTACACCAATTTTTAATCACTGCTCAGTCACCAATAAGAAGACTGGAAAATAGGTTCTACTCGATGACTATGCAGCAATTAGAACTAGCTTATTGTGAGTCAATAACAGAGTTTGTCACTTGCAAGAAATAGGAGTCAGATCTCTCTCAAACAAAATCCTATGATCTTAAGAAAAAGCATAGATGGACACATTTGTTAATGTAGTTTTAGATATACCAGGATATATCAATGAGGGTGAGTAATGCATGCAACAAGAACATCACAGTATGCAAAAGTACAGTATTCAAATGTAGAACGACATGTAAATTTGCTGATTGATGTCTAGACTTTTAAAATAACTAAAATTTTAATTTTCAAAAGTACTTTATGGAAAAGATATTTATGAAAATCGATGGAAAAGAAAGAAAGAAAGGAATTGGTTGTAGCATTATGTTTCAGAAGTTTATTGATTTGTAGTAGAATATGGGAAAAACCCCAACAAAAACATAAAGCAAAAAGGAAAAAAATCTTTGGATTAAGTACCTTTACTGTGTTTCTTTTTCTTAAATATTGCAAAAAGCATGTTTTGTTTCAAGTTTCCTTCATTTTCTTTTTCCATTATTTTTTTTTTTTTGTGCATAGCCCTTTGGCAGCTGATTCTGTATTTCAACATGTCTTTTGACTTACATAGCTCTCTTGAAAAGCACATGACAACAGATATCTACATCTGTTGTCATGCGCTTTTCATCTCCAAAGTATTTTAAAAATAGCATCATATTCTTTAATTGAGAATTTTTTTTTCCATTTGTGTCTCTGCCACATTTGTTCTGTCTTAGCAATCATCATCATCATTATACACACATTGCTGATCTAAATTTAAAAATGCCTTGACTATTGAGGTCAGCATCAAGCTAGTCAAGTAATTCACTGATATTCATTGTCTATTCTCAACATTTCCCAGGTGTAAACAGAGCTGAGTGATTTCTGCTATGGCTGTTAGTATCTTCAGGCTGTAATTTTCCTTTCTTCGACAAGTAGGTTTTATTGACTTTTACTGATGCAAACTACCACTATTCTCTTTCAATTCTAGTCACTATATCTTATTAATAGTACATCATCATCATCATCATCATCATCATCATCATCAACATCATAATAATAATTACCAACAACAATAGCACTGCTACCACCAACCCACCTCCACTGCCATCACACACATCACCCATCATCATCATCATCTTGTCATTGTCATCATCATCGTTGTTATGGAGTATCTATAATCCTGGTGGTTGTGAGTCATCGCTGAAGTGGATATCATCCACTTCAAATTTAACATAGTAACAGACATACATTTGAAATGATGATAATTTCTAAGAGCACAGTACTAAATAGGAAATAACTTCATAAGATGCTGCAATATATATACATATATTGATATATATATATATATATTAATCAAAGTGTATGGTATTATATACCCATTACAGCTGATCTTACCAATCGGTTTTGCACTATGGGTTCAATGAAGCGTTAAGTAACAGTCCGATTATGTAACTCTGTGCTCTTCAGAGGTAGCTGTTACAAAATGAAATATGGTGACTATGTATATATATATATATATATATATATATATATATATATATATATATATATATATATATATATACAGAGAGAGAGAGAGAGAGGGAGAGAGAGAGAAATAGATAGATGCATATACATCTATATGTATATGTACATGTATAAAATATATTATACAAATATATATACATATATGTGTAAGTATATGTATAATATATATTATATGACACATATATATGTATATACAATGTATGTGTATATGGATAGATATGGATAGAAATAGAGAGTTACCTATGCACACATACAAACACACATATACACACACGGACATACACGCATGCACACACATATGCACACACATGCACACACACATACACACACACACACAGTCATTTGCGTATCCTATGCATTTACAATAAAGAAAGGCCTGCTGCTGTTGTTTTTGTCTTAAACAAAAATCACTTCACAGAGATATCTTAAAAACAAGATATATACCAAAGCAAAATGAACTTAGGTGCAGGAGTGGCTGTGTGGTAAGTAGCCTGCTTACCAACCACATGGTTCTGAGTTCAGTCACATTGTGTGGCACCTTGGGCAAATGTCTTCTAGCCTCGGGCTGACCAAAGCCTTGTGAGTGGATTTGGTAGACGGAAACTGAAAGAAGCCCGTAGTATATATGTATATATATATATATATATATATATATATATATATATATATATATATATATATATATATATATAATCATAAATATATAGGGATTGACAGTAACCTGCTTCTCCAACATACTGAGAATTCAGAAATAGCAGTCAAAGAACTACTGATTTCAAAACTACAAATTATTACTCCAGATTGATAGCGATATTTTTGATACACACAGAACAAAAAACAATAGAGAAGAGTAAAAAACACTTGCCTTTAGTTAATTTAGTACAATTGTTTCACAGTTAAGAGTACATAATACTCTATTCTGATCTTCAGCTAAATATTCTAATAAATTTGTTAATTTCTAAATAACTCACGTTAATTTTGACCATGAGAACATCAATACCACGTGAAGAAGACGTTAAGAAATTTATCGGCCAGTAAGTTCAAAACTTCTTGCCCTAATGAATTTCAATTCAGCGTGTATCAGAAATAGTTCCGTTTAGGAAAGAGACTCGTATGAATTCCTGCGGTATAACCATCCACCCTGGAGTTATTGTTAAAATATAGATATGCAGGGCAGGGAATCATCAATTAGTAATAAAATTAATAATTAACAATTCTGCCGGGTAGCTCAGTATGAAAAAAACCTTCTTCGGTAAATAATTTATAATCATAAATATATAGGGATTGACAGTAACCTGCTTCTCCAACATACTGAGAATTCAGAAATAGCAGTCAAAGAACTACTGATTTCAAAACTACAAATTATTACTCCAGATTGATAGCGATATTTTTGATACACACAGAACAAAAAACAATAGAGAAGAGTAAAAAACACTTGCCTTTAGTTAATTTAGTACAATTGTTTCACAGTTAAGAGTACATAATACTCTATTCTGATCTTCAGCTAAATATTCTAATAAATTTGTTAATGTCTAAATAACTCACGTATAATTTTGACCATGTGAACATCAATACCACGTGAAGAAGACGTTAAGAAATTTATCGGCCAGTAAGTTCAAAACTTCTTGCCCTAATGAATTTCAATTCAGCGTGTATCAGAAATAGTTCCGTTTAGGAAAGAGACTCGTACGAATTCTTGAAATTCATTAGGGCAAGAAGTTTTGAACTTACTGGCCGATAAATTTCTTAACGTCTTCTTCACGTGGTATTGATGTTCACATGGTCAAAATTAACGTGAGTTATTTAGACATTAACAAATTTATTAGAATATTTAGCTGAAGATCAGAATAGAGTATTATGTACTCTTAACTGTGAAACAATTGTACTAAATTAACTAAAGGCAAGTGTTTTTTACTATTCTCTATTGTTTTTTGTTCTGTGTGTATCAAAAATATCGCTATCAATCTGGAGTAATAATTTGTAGTTTTGAAATCAGTAGTTCTTTGACTGCTATTTCTGAATTCTCAGTATGTTGGAGAAGCAGGTTACTGTCAATCCCTATATATTTATGATTATAAAATATTTAACGAAGAAGGTTTTTTTCATACTGAGCTACCCGGCAGAATTGTTAATTATTAATTTTATTACTAATTGATGATTCCCTGCCCTGCATATCTATATATATATATATATATATATATATATATATATATATATATATATATGTATGTATGTATGTATGTGTGTGTATATGTTTGTGTGTCTGTGTTTGTTCCCCCAACATCGCTTGACAACCGATGCTGGTGTGTTTACGTGCCCACAATCTAGCAGTTCAGCAAAAGAGACCGATAAAATAAGTACTAGGCTTACAAAGAATAAGTCCTGGAGTGGATTTGCTCGACTAAAGATGGTGCTCCACCATGGCTGCAGTCAAATGACTGAACACAAGAAAAAGAGTAAAAGAGTATACATACACACACACACACACACACACACACACATTATTTGACTCGAGTCCATGCAGCTTAATATTTATAGGCTTCCAGCATGAACTTAACTTGACAGGCATTTGGAGATAGAGTGTCAGGATATGAAACGAATTCATGATGGCTGTTAGATGTTAGGCCTCTATTGGTCAACTTGTGTCATGTGATATTATTGGTCTGGAAGCGACATATTATTTTCATTGTTCTTAGGCTTATGTGGATGGAGAGGATGTTGGCAGATACCTGTTGTCGCTAAGTCTGCAAGTTATAGTATGTTTGCTGCATTTGCTGCTATGCATGGCAGAGTGGAATGTTGTAGGAGTAACAAGAATTGGTGACACTGGATTAAAATTTGATGATGCTATGTTGAATTCTCAACATGGATGAAGAAGCAGTCTATACAGGCAGCAAGGATTAAGTATCATGCTCTTGAGTATAGAGCTGCCAGGCCTTTGGTAGTGTATCTGAATTGTTGGATGGCAGTGGCTTGAAGCTCATTAATAAAGTGTACATCTGGTGGCAACAATAAGATAGTTCATTCTTCGAGTTGACAGATAGTGAAGGTTGGTGGAGTATGTGTGGTCTCTCATGGTGGCAGAGTTGGCAATTACAAGTTCCAGTTGAGTATGGAAGGACTTTGTTAATGATACTCCATTTGATGTTTGGGGAAATTGCTTTGATGGTCACAGAGTCTCAATATGAAAGAGGACAGATAAAAAAGGACATCGCAAAGGAGTACATATGCTGTGTTCGCCTTCCCATGAAGTCATTGAATGTCATGTCTATGAAGTGTCTTTTAATATCATCGAATGGCACGAGGGTGATTCTATAGGCCATAACCCTTGAAGGCGGGATCCTCTCAGTGGTAGAATTCTAGTAGTTACAAGTGGGGTGTGTATTGATGGTTGTGTAGGTGTGTGTTTACTTCTGTTGTAGCATGCAAAGTTAGAAGTAATGTTGTCTAAGCAGGGGTTGCTAAGTTTAGAAAACTTATTATTATTATGGCCAGGTTCTAACCTGGGCTGCAGCAACAAAGTCCACCTGCCACACTTTTCAGTCCATCATCACTGCCTCAAGGTTCTGGATACATTTTTCTTCAGGCCGGTGTTTGCAATCAAGTTGTCAATGTAAGTGTGACAATGTTTTCCTCTTCTTACATCACCATGAAGTAGGTTCCACAAGACTAATCTGAAATCTTCCAGTTCAGAGTGGCACACATAGTGACCAGATAGGCACATACGTCTTTGCCTGATCTAGTGGAATAGATCAAGCACAACAGCTGCTCAGTAGAGTAGAAAAGTCAGCTGCTAAAATTAGAATACACACAAACATCAAGAAAACTGAATACATGTCTTTCAGCCAATCAAGTAATGCTGAACTGTTTGCTTTGAGTGGTTCCAAATTGAATGTTGCTGAAGACTTCAAGTACTTAGAATACTTATGGGTTTGAGGAAAATGTTTCTTAATTAGTGTCAGGGAGCTCCATGCTATGTTGGTCGAAACTTTTATGTTAGATGGTGGATTAGAAGTTTCAACCAATATAAGCAAGGAGCTTCTGACACTAATTAAGTAACATTTCCTTAGAACCTATAAACATAAACTTCTCAAAGAATAGCTCAAAATTATAAAATAAGGTAAAAAAATAACTATGCTATGTTACAAGAGACTCTGATTGCTCAAGTTTTGATATGTTAATAATGACTAGGAAGAAGATGGAAATCAAATCCAACTTGTCACTCATTCCATTTGCATTATTATTCATGAAAACTAATTTTGTTTGGAAATCTACAACTGGTTTAATGTATCACCATGGACACAAGCACTGTACTCAATTAGGTGGCCTGACACTAGCTTATTGAAATATACAGGTGTCCTTCAACACAAAAACACATTGACAAATTACAGAGCCAATGTTTATTGAAATACATGTCATTTTCAAAATTTAATAGAATTTATAAAAAAGCCTTTTTCCAAACTGATTATCATTCTGGTTCAGGTACTGCTGATAATGCAAAGCAATAGAATCAAACACATTAAGAACGATCATCATCATCATCATCATCATCATCATCATCATCATCATTGTTGTCGTCATTTAACGTCCGCTTTCCATGCTAGCATGGGTTGGATTATTTGACTGAGGACTGATGGACCAGGAGGTGACACCAGGCTCCAATCTGATTTGGCAGAGTTTCTACAGCTAGATGCCCTTCCTAACGCCAACCACTCTGAGAGTGTAGTGGGTGCTTTTATGTGCCACCGGCACAAGTGCCAGTCAGGTGGGTACTGGCAATGGCCACAATCGAAATGGTGTGTTTTACGTGCCACCTGCACAGGAGCCAGTTCATCGGCACTGGCAACGATCTCGCTCGAATGTCTTACTGACAAAGGCCACGTTCGAAATGGTGTATTACGTGTCACCAGCACAAGAGCCAGTCCATCGTCACTGGCAACAATCTCGCTCGAATGCCTTTGCACGTGCCACTGGCACAAGTGCCAGGAATGCAACGTTGGTAACGATCATGCTGGTGCTATTTACGTACCACCGGCACAGAAGCCAGACAGCTGCTCTGGCAACGATTACGCGCGGACGGTGCTCTTAGTGCTCCACTGGTACAGGTACCATCATGATTTCGCTTGCCGCTTGCTTCTGCTTTCGCTTTCGCTTGCCCCAACAGGTCTTCGCAAGCCGAGTTTAGTGTTTCTACAAATTTAGTTCGATTTCGATTTCACTTGCCTCATCATGTCCTCGCAAGCGGAGTTTAGTGTCCAATAAAGGAACGTTACGTGTAAGTGGGCTGTCTACATCCCTGACAGAGGCCTTGAAGGTCTTGTTTGGTAATTGTGCACATTCTCATTTAATGGCTGCCCTTGATTCATCAACTGTTGCCAGTTTTGTACTATAAACATTTTGTGGAGGCACCCTGTGTATATAGTGTGGCTGTATAAGAAGTTTCATTCCCAACCACATGGTGGTGCCTTGGAAAAGTGTCTTCTACTACAGCTCTGGGTCAGCAAAAGCCTTGTGAGTGGATTTAGTAGATGGAAACTGAAAGGACCCTATTATGTATACATGTGTGTGTGTGTGTATGTGTGTGTGCACTTGTGCATGTCTGTGTGTGTGTCTGTGTGTGTGTGTGTGTCTGTGTGTGTGTGTGTGTCTGTGTGTGTGTGTGTGTCTAAGTATGCAAGCATGTGTGTGCATGTGTGCTTGTTTGTGTGTGTGAAGGTTTATTTGCATGTACTCTTGTCTTGAATATCATTATCATACAAGCAGTACTGCTTGTTTCCGGTCATCCATGAAATATATTACTGGTTTTGTGGAAAAATATTTCTGGTTATGTGGAAATATCTTGCTTGGAAACAGGTGAGGACTGGCCACAGGAAGAGCTTTAGAAAATCTGCCTCAACAAATTTGGTTTGACTCTCGCAAGCATGGAAAAGGTGATGTTAAATTATGATGATGATGATGATCATGATTTTATATATATATATATATTTATAAACACAGACATGCAGGTAGTAAATAGACACCTTTAATTTTCAAAATCTTTTATTTGATATTAATTGGTTGAAAGAGAGGTTTCCTTCTAGCTGCTCGTCCATAACACCCAAGCGTATGCAGATATGTAACATACATTCTTGGACTAACTTTTAGCTGTATTGCAATGTCAGAAGCCTTCGAATGGGGTTTGTTTTCCACAATTCTTTTCAAACAGTGAAGCTTCCTTTCCGAGGGCCCAGGTTGGCCTGGATGAGAATCTGTTGATTTTTTTCCTTGGCTTTTGAATTGCACTATGATTCTATTAACAGTAGCAAGAGGAATTTGAAGATTTTTGGCAATTTTTCACTGGCTAAGACCAGCCTCAGATTGTCCAACAATACGACCTCTTTGAAAATCTGACATTTCTGGTGAATTTTTTGTGCATGGCATGGTTACTCTTTGCAAATGTTTAGTATAGGCATAGGAGTGGCTGTGTGGTAAGAAGCTTGCTTATGAACTACATGGTTTTGGGTTCAGTCCCACTGTGTGGCACCTTGGGTAAGTGTCTTCTACTATAGCCTTGGACCAACCAAAGCCTTGTGAGTGGATTTGGTAGACGGAAACTGAAAAAAGCCCGTTGAATATATATATATATATATATATATATATATATATATATATATATATATATATGTATGTATGTGTGTGTATATGTTTGTGTGTCTGTGTTTGTCTCTGCAACATCGCTTGACAACTGATGCTGGTATATTTACGTCCCCGTAACTTAGCAGTTTAGCAAAAAAGAGACCCAATAGAATAAGTACTAGGTTTACAAAGAATAAGTCCTGGGTTCGATTTGCTCAACTAAAGGCGGTGCTCCAGCATGGCCACAGTCAAATGACTGAAACAAGCAAAAGAGTAAAAGAGATAATGGCAGCTGGAATGAAAAAGTATAATCACATTGTAAATTCTTCACCACTGAAAACATATTAAGATGCTTAGATCAGAAATTTTGAAAATCAAAGATGTCTATTTACTTCTTGCATGTCTGTGTGTATATACATACATACATATATATATATATATATATATATATATATATATATATATACATATATATATATATATATATATATATATATATATATATATATATATATATATATATATATTTCTTTGCAGTGTTTGTTCCAGTTATTTGCATTCTGTGATAAAATCCCACTAATATGAACTTTGCCTATCATCATTTCAGAGTTCATAAAATAAACTGCCTTCAAGTTGCTTCTGTAACATAACAAGAAAGACATACATACCCTTATGTTGTGAGTTTCATTTGTATTTTTCTGTTTATTTCATGAAACATTATGCTTGTGGCAAGTGTGAATGAGTGAGTGAATAAGTGTGTGTGTGTGTGTGCATGTGTGTGTGTGTGTGCATGCATGCGTGTGTGCATGTGTGTGTGTGCGTGTGTGTTTATGTGTGTGTGTGTATGCATGTGTGTATGCGAGTATGTGTGTGTATGCGTGTGTGTGTGTGTATATATGCGTATGTGTGTATGTGTGTGTGTAGTGTGTGTGTGTGTGTGTGTGTGTGTGTGTGTGTGTGTGTGTGTGTGTGTGTGTGTGTGTGTGTGTGTATTTCCTTTGAGCCCTTCAGAATGTATTTACTCCTGAAATAAATATTTGCTACAAATGTGAGTTATTTTTCCACTCCGCATTTAAAAATCATACTTATTTCAGAAGTTGACCACAGATATTTTTAATATTTAATTTTGAAGTTTCTGCTGTAAAGTATTTTTACAACTAAGACAGATGTTTCATTTCCTTTTATCAATTCCCATATAATTTGAAATTTATTTAGTTGACGTCAGTTAGAAGTTCACATTTAATGAGGTACATGTGTTATTTCTTTCCCCATGTACACATTCACCAGAAACACAGTGTATGTCAGGCCTTGATATTTCAATGTTTGTATACTTTTATTTTGATTTGTATGTGTAAACTCCTATTTTAGTGTGCTAAGTAGATTCAAGTACAAGATATTTTTAAAAAAATGTATAAAACTACACTCACACATGTATGTATGTATGTTTCTATAAACATAATCATACATACATTTATGAGTTGTTCTTCTTGTTTAGACCTAGTTCAGCTTGAGACAAAGAATTATAGCCATAGCCTTTCTTTCTTTTATGAACCATGTTTCTAGGAACTATATTATATTGTGTGACCTTACTGCTTATCAAACAGTAGGTTGTGATGCTTGTTCAGTCAGGGATTTGTGTTAAGGTACAGCCACAACTGGACACATCATGACCCATCTTCTCCCATGTGATGTCCTTAGGCATTGTCAACAATAACAGACAAACATTATACCTGAACATCGATAAAACAAAAAACTAAAAAAATGGAGCACCTCTCCATTGTGCCAAAGACCCCAACATCACCGTCAAGATACAAGACCAGATATTATAATTGCGTGAGTTTCAAGGGCCCACAGCTCTTCAATGTCTTTGCAGAAAGTCTGAGAGACTTGCATGGTATGGATGTTGGTGTCTACTAAACAAAACTGGATCACCTTCTGTCGAGGATTCTGGATGATCCTATCTCACAAGAGTAACACAGATGAGGGCAACAGCATTGAACTCCCTCATTCACTAAATGCCACATTTAAGAAAAGGTTTCAAGTATTGAAGATGTAGCAAAGCCTCCAGCATGGCCACAACTTTCAAGCTGAAACTAGTTAATGCGTAAAAGAGTTATGTGTGTGTGTGTGTGAGAGAGAGAGAGAGAGAGAGAGAGAGGGAGAGAGAGAGAGAGAGAGAGAGAGAGAGAGAGAGAGAGAGAGAGAGAGAGAGAGAGAGAGAGAGAGTAGAAATTGTTGAATAGCCATTTCAGCAATAAAATAAAATATATACAATAGTATTTTTGCTCATACAAAATGGAAGAAAATGATAAATAATACATTAAATAACAAATGTAACATTGAAATATATCTAAAGACCTTCTCATATTTCCAATAAAGTGAGTAACTCAAAAAGATAAAAAAAAAAGAACTGCATAAATATTAAAAAATAAAGAATGAATTAGAACTCTTCTTTGAATACATCTGACAATTACATTCTGTTCACCTGAAATATTAGTGCAAGACAGCGTTGGAAATGAAAATGGATAAGACATTGTATAAATAAATAAAAAATATAGATAGACAGATGCAGATAGGATGGAAGATACATAAACAGATAGATAGATAAATAGAAAGATATGTGAATAAATAAACAGATATACAAAAATATAGTTAAATAGATAAATAGATAGCGAGAAAGATAGATAGGCACATGAATAAATAACAAGATAATATCTAAATATTGATAGGGAGATAGTAAGAGATTCATAAATGGATAAATGGATAGATATGAAAATAACAAAATAAGTAATGGTCTGCATGAAAATATAAATAAAGACATAAACAAAGGTAACATCTAAGCCAGAATAACAATTCATGGGAAGTAGTATAATAAATACTTTAAGACATATAGCCTCCAGAGATGAAGAATTAACACATACATACATACTTACATACATACATACATACTTACATATTTACATACATACATACATACATACATACATACATACATACATACGTATTTACATACATACATACATACATACATACGTACGTACGTACGTACATATATATATATGAGTAAGCATGTGTGTGTATTGTATGTGTTTGGAGTATGTTTGTTGATAATTGATATATTTGTGTGAGCGTGTGTGTATATATATATAAATGCACACAGATTTATATATATGTATACATGAATGTATATATATGTATATGCATATATAAATATACATACATTTATATATATATGTATATATATATATAATTACATATATGCATTTACACAGGTGTACATATATGTTTATATACATATGCATTTTATAAATATATATGTATGTATATGTACCTCTATTCATATGTGTGTGTATGTTATATTTACCTATATTATATTATATATATATATATATATATATATATATATATGTATATATATATATAATATATATTACATATATATATATATATGTATACATATATATATATGCACACATTTATCTATCTATCTATCTATCTATCTATCTATCTATCTGGCACGTGTGAACGACGGAGCCATCTTGAGCATAACCCTATGAACAAGAAAAAAAAAAAATAAAACAAAAAGGCAAAAGAGAGTCACTTACTGTTATAGTTTCTTCAATGAGAATATTGACCAAGGTTACCGTGGTCTTTTCCGTGGGCTTTTCCTTCCACGGCTAAACCTAAACTGTCCTCCCCTCTTTTTACACGAGAACATTACTGTGTGATACACGATCCCTATTGATCGGCCTTTCCTTTTCTTTTTTTTCGATCCCTTTTGATCGAACTGCCCCTTTTTCCCTTCCTACGATCCCTTTTGATCGACACCACCAATTTTTTTTTTTTTTTTTTTTTTTTTTTTTTTTTTTTTTCCTTCCTTCCCCCTCCCAAAAAGAAAAGCTCTACATTGTATTTGTCCCATCTTCGTTGAGCCCTGTGTGGCTAATAAAAGAAATGTATCTATCTATCACTCTATCTATCTGTCTATATATATAATATATATATATATATATATATATATATATATATATACAAACAAACGTATATATGCATGTGTATGCATATATATTTGCATATGCATGCACAAAACACATACACACACATGTACACACACATACCTACACAGGTACACACACACACAGACACACACACACAGACACACACCATCTAATTCGACTAAACAAAAACTAGTGTACTCAACTCAAAGTAGAATGTACCAAATATAACAGTAAATACATCGAAGCTAAGTGTTCACTGACAGATTCTGAATTTCAATTTAAGAATTGTGTCTGATAAACTACAGTTGTCTATTTTTTGGTACTGCCATGATGTAATTCAACCAGAACTTGGCTTCAGTTGACTAAAGCAGAGCAGCAGCAGTGACCAAGGAATAGATGAATGTAGCTGTAAAACATAGTCTGTTTCTCCCATGAAACTGTGAGTCTGCCTGTATGTGTTTATTTCATATGTAAACATATACATGTGTATGTGTATGTCATTCTTCAGTTTTATTTCAAGATTTCTTGCCAATAGAGAAAGAACCAGTTTCTAATCTCGTCCAAAGGCTCCTTCATTGGAATTTCAACATAAACAGCAGAATATTTTTGTTTGTATGTCTCTTCTATTTTTTAATTATCATAAAATTTCCACTGAGGTGGGAGTCAGTTTCCAACAAAGATACAAGACTCCATCTTCGGGATATAGTTAACGCAGACAAATTCACATTTGGAACTTGAGAAAAGTCTTGCATGTTTCTACTGTTCCATTCACAGATTGCACTTGTAATGTATGAATCAGCCAGTCAGTGTCTCTTTCTGAAAATCCAAGTTTATCCAGATGCTCCTTTAAGCATTTACTAACAAACCCTAGTGCTCCAGTTATTATTGGCAAGTATGTATGTATGTACGTATGTATTATGTATGTATGTATGTATGTATGTATGCATGCATATCTGTGCAGATTTGTGTTTGTTTTGCATTATGTATGTATTCTCATGCATATAGTTGCATATCTAGACATGCTCATATATATTTTAATGATAAACCTTTGGAAAGTTTTTACAGATTTTTACAGTTCCAATGTTGGATTTGATTTGTAGTCTTCGAATTAGCTTTCTCCTCTCTAGTTTTGAGAAGCCTAATTTCTTGAGATCAGTATTTTGGCAGAGTGTTACATATTCTACAGACCCAATAATTACAGGTATTAACCTGCACTTGTAAGTGGGATAGAGTAACTGCAGATTTTTCAATAGTTCAGCGTAGGTGTTCTCTTTTTCATTGATCTTCAGCTTTATGTTAACATCTGCTGGGCAGCTAATTTCCACAACTGTGAACAATTTCTCTTCTCTATCCCAAATCATTATATCAGGTCTGTTGTGCTTACATTTTATTGAGGTCTTCACTGGTACATTCCACCAGTATTCCTTTTTATTATGAGGGGCTATGGCTTCTACCATATTGTGGGTTTTTATTTTTTTGTCCTCAGGATTATTCTTCCAACAGATTTCATTATAGAGTGTCCTAGCTACAATGTCATGTCTCATCGGAAGATATTACCGTAATGACATTTTTGGACAACTGCTGATGATGTGGGTGATATCTTCAGTGTGAACTCCACCAGGTCTGTGTTGGCTGTCACATTTTATTACTTTTCTTGCATCTCTATCTCTTTTGTGCATCAGATACTTGGTTGATATTTCCTGTTCCTGGATTGCAAACACATACCCTTCAGATTGGGAGGCAGTAAACTAGCTATTGGTCCATAATAGACTGCTTTGATGATCAATGTTACTATCATTTTGGAGCTTTCTACTAACATATCCATGCATAGTCTTCAGCTCATATAGCCTCATCATTTCATCTGATAAGACATGCAACTTCTTTGGGCATGTATTCTAGGTTATCAGACAAAGAATGTTGCTCAAGGAGCTGCCTTCCAAGTCTTATAATGTTATCAGCCATGTATGTATGTATGTATGTATGTATGTATGTATGTATGTATGTATGTATGTTTGTATGTATGTATGTATATGTATGTATGTATGTGTGTATGTATGTACGTACATACATATGTATGTAAATATTCTGCTCTCTTACATGTTTCAGCTATGTCACTGTAGCCATGCTGGAGCAATGTATGTATATTTCTTACTTTACTTGCTTCACTCTTTGGACTGTAGCCATGCTGGTGCACCACCTTGAGTGATGTACTCTAAAAAATCAACCCCAACATTTAATTTTTGTTTTAAACTTTTGTACTCATTCTCTTGGATTTATTTTGTTAAATCACTAAGTTATGGAGATGAAAACAAACCAACACTGGATGTTAAAACATGAGGAGACAAACACAATTATACACATGCATATATCATCTCCATCTTCATCATTTAATGTCTACTTTTCCTTGCTTGCATGGGTCAGACAGTATTTGTTGAGGCAGATTTTCTATAGCCAGAAACCATTTTTTTTTTTGTTACCAACACACATTTGTTTCATCATCATCATCATTGTTTAATGTCTGCTTTCCATGCTAGCATGGGTTGGACGATTTGACTGAGGACTGGCGAACCAGATGGCTACACCAGGCTCCAGCCTGATCTGGCAAGATATCTTTGTTTTATGAACCTACGAAATTATAAGTCATATGGAGCTGGTAGCTTATTTACTGCTGACGAGGTTCGCTTGCACAGTAGATTTGAAAAATTAGAATGTATAAGCATGGGGCATATACTGGATTGCCTTGTGTATATATGTTTAATCTTAGTGTACCTGCTGATGAAGATTTCACCTAGCAATAGCAAATTTTTTTATTTGCTAAAATAAAATCAGAAACCATTGGTCCAGGAAATTAGATGGTAAATGTCTTTATTTTTCATTCCTTTCGAAAATTTTATTCCTAATAGTAGTTGGAACTTACCTGTTCTTTCTAGCGTAAGGGAATCCTAAGATGGATACCTCTTATGTGTTTAAATGTACAGTGTATTTATATATATATATATATATATATATATATATATATATATATATATATATATATATATATATGTATATATATCGGTCAGCCATTGTTATGATCGGCCATTATTATGATTGACCGTTGACTGAACACTATTCAATTTTTTTTCTCCGTGTTTTTCTCCTTGTCTCCGTATTCTTTCTGTTGAAGAGCGTAGCTCGAAACGTCAAAGACTTTCCGTATTCCCGAGCGTCATACTAATATATACTTTTGTTATTTACACCACCTGTCCTCGTCTGTTGTTATTATTTGTATATTCTCCCATATATATATATGTATATATATATATATATATATATATATATATATATTGAAGATGAATAAAAATGAAAATGCTACTTTTTTAAAACATTTTTTGGGTGTTTTAATTGATTTACATCTCAGCCAGCACATCGATGAATGTGCTTACAACAAATTTCCCAAATTCACAACGTTTCCTTTATAGAAATTCAAAGACAATGCTAGCCAAAATGAAAGCATTAGCAAAGAAATATTTTTTATAAGAAAATACCGACCAAGTCTGAATTCTCTAAACTAGCAACACTGAGACTTTCATATATATTTTAATACTTTTATACGTAGATTTGCAAGTTATTCATAAGAAATAAACAAAGGGGATCGAAGAACCTGATTTCTATTAAAACCATAGGGGGAACAACTTCACCACCAGGACTACCACTGCTGCTGCTACTACTACTATTGTTATTATCATGACTGCTGCTAGTTATTCGACAGCTACAACCACTCCTAGAATTCTTGACCACTATTTAATTTACTAAAACATATAGTAGTAATCTACTAACACAACAAGTTGGAATTACCATGTTTTCAGAACTCAAGGAAAGGACTACGCGTGCATGCAAGAAATAACAGTAAACTATGAATGTCATTCTTAATTTTAATTTCAATTTTATTTTATTAATAGCCCTCTTCTCTTCTCACATATTTTGTACTCATTTTTGATAAGGTTTTTCAAAAAAACCGAAACATGTAAATCAATTAAAACACCCAAAAAATGTTTTAAAAAAGTAGCATTTTCAATTTTATTCATCTTCAATATCTACTTACTCGTGTGGTACTTTTACAAACCTTTTCAAATATGTATATATCAGTATTTATGCATGCATGTAAGCACATACATGTGTGTGTGTATATATATATATATATTATTTTGTTTAAAAGAGTTCCAACACTGTCTGTTTTTTATGTTTTATTTATATTCCTGCAGAACCAATGTGGGGTATAGAATATGGAATATACAATATATAATATAAAATAAAATAAAATAAAATAAAAATGGATGGCACCATGAAATAAAGTATTGAATGTAGATGAAATATTGAGTGTTCAATATAAAGGATCAAATATATAAATATAAATATAAATATATAAAGGCAACTCGAGTTTCAGGGCCATGACAAAGGGAAATAGCCCTGAAACTCGAGTCGCCTTTATATATTTATATTTATATTTATATATTTGATCCTTTATATTGAACACTCAATATTTCATCTACATTCAATACTTTATTTCATGGTGCCATCCATTTTTATTTTATTTTATTTTATATTATATATTGTATATTCCATATTCTATACCCCACATTGGTTCTGCAGGAATATAAATAAAACATAAAAAACAGACAGTGTTGGAACTCTTTTAAACAAAATAATATATTCCTCTATACACAATCATACAAAAAACCCACCTTTTTTTGTATTTATTTTTACTCGCATATATATATATATAAGAAAAAGAGATGACACAGGAAAAGCAATGGTTGTGTTATGAACCTCGTTAGCTTACAGCTGTTTCTGCAATATGATGCAGTGGACTCTTTGTTGGGTGCATTGAATTTGAAGTGCAATTTGTTTGGGAAGGAAGAATTAGATCTGAGTTAAAATGAGTGGTGAAGCTGAAAGGACAAAATGAAAAAAAACAAAGTGTATAGTGTATGGCCAGGAACAATAACATTTTATTGGTGTCAAAGGTTACACACCTTTTCTCATACTGAAATTACAAGGAAATTTGATAAGCTGAAAATCTTTGTACAGCTCATGGTTAGCAACCAGAGTTGCTATGAATGCAAATAAAAACCCAAACCTTTGAAGAAATAAAATGGTTAAGAAGTCAGACACACATGGACATGTGTGCATGCTTGCACACTCTTACATGCAAAGTGGAGAACATAAAGAGACCACAAAGTAAAGGAAATATTTTAAAAGTGCCAAAAGGTAATGGTTACAAATACGTAGAAGAAATTAAAGCAGAAGGGATGTAAGAGGATTAGTTGGGGAATAATCAGAGTGAGGCTCTATAATTTGTACCTTAAGAATGTGTTACATAATTATGCTTGCAGTTTAGAATAAGGTCACTTTGTTCATTAATGCAGTTGCTGGTTTGTATTGCTGCAATGCTGAGGTCGCATTTGTTGTTATAACAACTATACAGTTTAGCATGGATAACAATAGACCATTTTATACTGTATGTGTGCGTGTGCGTGCGTGTGTGTATATATCTATATAACTATATCTATATATATATATACAGTACCATGCGACTTTAAACTATTGTAAATTTCTACTAATTGCCAACTTATAAGTGAATGTTCCACATTGCATTTTTTACAGATGAAACATTGGCCCTGTTGGAGTCATTTCCATACCTAATCATTATATTTTGTAGCAGGGGTTCTGAATGAGAGGAGAAGATGCAAGACAACCACCAAAAATGGTTGTGCAAAGGTTTTTGGCTACCTCACATAAACCAATCAAGATACAGTGTTTTAAAACAGAAAAATGTCTATAATGAAAGTTTGTTACATAATGTTCTTTTAAAGAAGTTACTGTACATTGATAATATTTTGTGGGGCTTCCTATAGCTTGAATAATTGTTCCAGCGTGCCTGGGAAGAAATGCGTACCAATCCTTCATCATCTTCACAGGTATGAGATGCCATTCTCTGTGGCTGAACTACCACAACCTTTCAAGATTGCGTGGATTCTTCTTAAGAACTCTTCTCTTTAGTTCTGTCTACATTTGCTCGATGATATTTAAGTCAGGGCTCTGAGCTGGACAATCTTTCAATATTGTAACATCTTCATCAGTCAGACTCTATTGCGTTGCATGTGTTCTATGGCATGGAACTTCATCATGCTGAAAAATCTTACCTTCATCCAAGTCTGGTATAAAATTGTTCTTCAGCAACTGGATGTATTTGGCACTCTTCAAGTTACTCTCAATTCTAACCAACTTTCTTGAACCATCACTTTTTATGTATCCCCAAAGCATCAGACTCTTACCCCCAAACTTCACTGTTTCCATCATGTAACAGGGATCATTTCACTTTCTAATAAGCAAGAATTTGTCAGAAGGCCTACAGGTGGTCGTCTTGCATCTTCCCCTCTCATTCAAAACCCCTACTACAAAATATAATGATTAGGTATGGAAATAGCTTTAACAGGGCCAATGTTTCATCTGTAAAAAATACAATGCAAAACATACACTTATAAGTTGGCAATTAATAGAAACTTACAATAGTTTAAAGTAGCCGAAGACTTATGCACGGTACTATATCTGTCTGTCTGTCTATCTATCTATCTATCTATGCACACACACACACACACACACACACACACACACACACATATATATATATATATATATATATATATATATATATATATATATATAAAGTTCCTGTTAAGTACTGGGGTCAATGTAATCAACCTTCCCCTTTCTTGGTAACCTTGTGCCAAAATTTGAGAGAATTGTCCTCATTGCTGTTATTATTATTATTATTATTATTATTATTATTATTATTATTATTATTATTATTATTACTATTATTTATTGCCTTTGCACAGCTTCTAACGCTGGAGATGTACTACAGTGTCAGCTGTTCACTATCAGTGAACTAAGGTAACACCTCTTATTTTTGGAGTACCTTCCGGAGTATTTGAGCGGTTCCAAACAGTGCTGTTTTCTGCAAGTGCTCCACCCTTATTGCAGCCCCTATTTGTTCCATGCACTTCTTGAGATTTTTGCTCACTGTTCCCAGGGCTCCGACAATTATTGGTACTACTGCTACTTTTTTCATCGACCACAACTGCTTAACATCCCAAGCTAACCTGTCATATCTCTCGACTTTTCTTTCTTCCTTATCGCATACGTTGTTGTCAGCTGGGCATGCTATATCTATGATCCAGCATAGTTTGTTTTCTTTCTCAATTAAGACTATGTCCGGCTGCCTATTCTCAATCTCTTTGCCGCACTGAATCATAAAATCCCATAGGATCTTTGCATTTCTATTTTCGACAATACCTTTCATTATTATTATCACTATTATTCAACATTTGATAATTTCAGCAAATTTCAACTGCATCACCTGCTACATCTCTGTGTTGTTGTGTTGTGTGCAGCATTGTGTTCTTTTTTGTTGTAAGTGAGAGCGAACTAAACCCAGTATTGTATTATGTCAGCTTTTGTTATGGGGTTTGGTTGCTGTCTTTTGTTGTATTAGTGTTTTTATAGTGTGTTTTGTGTGTAATGTGAGTTGTGTTTTTCTGTTGGGTATCCAACCTGTAGAGTACATGATGTGGAGGCTGTTTATTTTATTGGATATTTACTGTGCTTGTGGATTGTTTTGTTTGGTTTGTGTTGAATTAATAGTGTCTTGTGTAGGATATAGCCTGTTCCTAACAAGGCTGTGTTTTTTTTGATAATGTGTAGTGTTGAGAGCCCAGGAATAGCTTCTACGTTTGTGCTCATACATTTTTTTTATCATACCCTGTGCTCTAATTATTACTGGTATTGTTTTCACCTTCAAGTCCAAGGTCTTGAATATTTCAATTTTGAGCTCTTGTTCTTACACAGTTTCTCCACTTCATTTTGGGTCAGAAGGGACTGTAATGTCTATCAGTAAGTAGGTGTTTTTTTTCCGTTTTTTTCCCCAATCCTTGATTATTATGTCTGTGCAATTAGCTTTTATTTCTTTGTCAGTTTGAACAGACATATCCCAGTGAAATATTGGGGTCGATGACATCACCTAACCTCCTCTCTCCATAAATGCTGGCCATGTCCCAAAATATGAAACCCTTATTATTATTACCATTGTAGTTAGTGTTTGATTTTGCTTATGTAGATGATGATGATGGTGTTGCTGTTATTACTGCCATTGTTCACATCACTGCTAAAAGACCTACTAAAAAATTCTTGTTCTTTTAAGTTGCTATCTCAGTGAAGATTTGCAGCATTGAAGAACTTGTTGCTGAAAGCTTTAAGTCTGATAAAGACAACATAATATTTTTCTGATAGTAGAGTTAGTTGAATTTACCAGTGATATAGAATTGTGGTAGAGGAGCTAAAATATTTCTGAAGTCTTCTGGGAATCCACAGCTACAAAGTTTATCTGTATCTTGGAATGGTGCAAAGATTCTAAGACAAATTTTTCTTTCGCAAAATCACTTATGAAAGTTCTGTTGTATTGCCACAAATGAAATAACCAGATGTCAAATGGAATATTATTTTTATCTTTGTGGTAGAACTTTTGGATTCTTTATATTATTGTTCTATTATTACTATAAACTGTAACTTTGCAGATAACATTTGGACATTGGTTCTTTTATTTATTTATTTATTAATTGTTTAATCAGTGGAGGGGGCACAGTGCTCAGAGAACTAAAAGAAGGGAGAGAGAGGGAGAGAGAGCAAGCTGTTCTCAGATCAAAACCTGGTTTGAATGCTTGCAAATGAGTGGACTCTACTAAAGTCACTCAACAGCCAAATGGTGGTATTAAATCAAGTAATGATTTAAGTCTAGGAATCATGTATTTGTTTCATATATTTTTTTAATCATTTTACTTGTTTGAGTCATAAAACTGCGACCATGCTGGGGCAAATCTACCCTAGTACTTATTTTTCAAATGTCTTAAGCTTATTCTATCAGTCTCTTTGCTGAACCACTAAGTTACAGGAACTGACAGAAACTAACACCAGTTATCAAACACTGGTGGGGACAAACACAAACACAAAGACACACACCCGCATACATACATATATGTATACATGATTAATGCAGTAGAGATGCACCAAAGATGGAACTGAACACAAAATCCTGGGATTGTGAAGCAAACTGAATCACATAGCCTACTGAGGCAAAATTTTAAAAAATGCATATTAACAGCAGCAGTATCCTCCTCCTCCTCCCCATTACTGCCACCACTGTCATCATTGTTGTTGTCGTCTCGTTGTCATTGTCTTGTCGATTCGTTGTCTCATCGTCGTCGTTGTCTTGTTGTTGTCTTGTCGTTGTCTCGTCATCGTCGTTGTCTTGTCATCTTCATCTGGTCGTCGTTGTCTCATCATCATCGTCATCTCATTGTTGTCATCGTCTCTACAGCTGGATGCCATTCCTAACGCCAACCACTCCAAGAATATAGTGGATGCTTTTTACAAGCCACCAGCACAGGGGCCGGTCAGGCAGCACTGGCATTGACAAGACTCAAATGGTGCCTTTTACATGCCACTGGCATGGTAGCCAGTCAGGTGGCACTGGCATTAACCATGCTTGAATGGTGCTTTTTACATGCCACTGTCATGGTAGCCAGTCAGGCGGCACTGGCACTGGCTGCTACTACAATTTCACTTGACTCAACAGGTTTTCTCAAGTACAGCATACTGCCTAGAGTATAAGACACTTGCCCAAAGTGCCACACAGTGGAACTGAACCTGGAACTATGTAGTTGGGAAGCAAGCTTCTTACCACATAGCCATTCTTGCACCTATATATATATATATTTTTTGTTTATAGTTTCAGCTTAGAGCTGCGACCATGCTATATATTATTTTTATATTTCATACTTACACATATGAGCACAGATAGACACACAGACAGGCAGACACGCGCACACACGCACACACACACACACAAACACACATGCACGCACACACACACACACAGAGATCCACCCGCTCTCTCTCTCTCTCTCTCGCACACACACGTGCGCACACACACTTATATACAATCCTAGGTTGCACACAATTTCAGTACAACAAATTTTGCTTTCAAGGCATTGATCAAGCAAATATACCTTCCCAAACTACTGCAGAGTTGGAATAAACCTTGAAACCACCTAACTGTGAAGTAAATTTCTCAAACACTTAACAACATACCGATGCCAAATATGAAGGGCTTCCACACAGTTTCCATCAATCATATTTCAAAATATCACTTACAAAGTATTGGAGAAACTGACACACTCATTTTAGTTGTTGCATCATGACATCAACTCTAGAAGTACAAAGATGCACTGCAAAGTTCTCTACAAGCCTGTTCCTGCATCTATACAATAACTTTACATTTATCATTTCTTATAATCATACATCATTCTTTATTTAGTAAAAACTACATTACTATTGGGACCAGAAATATTATTAGCTTCTAACACTGAACTTCTGTGTTTTGAATTATATATGGAGTATCCAAGAATTTCCAGAAAACACTCCTATATGAAACAACCAATTACACAGGGATAATAATATTTATAAAATCTTGCTTCGAGAAAGAAAATTTTTTCCTTTCTTTCTTTTATTTCTTTTGTTATTGTTTTAGTTTTGTTTTAGTTTGTTACATGAATGTCTTAGCAAACATAAATCATGGTGTTTCTCAAGCAATCACAAAATAATCTGATGTACGCAATAAAATGAAATCTAAAAAGAAAGGAGGGGAGACACACAGGAACGGCAATCCCACTCAGTATAAAAATCCATAGTGAATATGCTAAAAAATATCAGCTAACAATATCAGCAAAATCATCATATATTAGCCGTGTCAATTGTATTAACAGTGTATTAGTAGTAATAACATCAGCAGTAAAAATGAAAAGAAAGCTTTGTAAAAGAGAAAGAATAATACATAAGTATTGTGTATGAATTTGTTAGTAACATAAAGGAAATTTCTAAATACACTGACTCAAAATACATACAGGAATCCAATTGTTTTATATTAACAACCATTATCCCAAATTTGCATGGGTCATATGGGATTTGTGGTGGCAGATTTTTTATGGCTGGTTGCCCTTCCTGTTGCCCATGTTCACCTGTTTCCAAATATGGTGATATTTCCTTATGACTAGACATGTTTCCATGGAAGGTTGAAAATGAATGTCACTGTTCATATGATAGTAATAGTCGTTAACAACTGTTGCATGATGCCATGACAAGGACACACATACACACACGCGTGCACACATACGCGTGCACACACACGCGTGCACACACACGCGTGCACACACACATACACACATGCACGCACGCACACACACACACACACACACACACACACACACACACACAAAGCAGATCCAATGATGTGAGTAATGCAACACGTCGAGGTTAATAACTCAGAGATGAAATTTACATTAAAATTAAACTGGAGGTAAACATATTTAATGTAAAACTTTGACAATCTAATTAGAAAAACTAATGAAGTGAGAAAAGCAAATATTAGCTTTATGACTACAATTACATTAATCATTCTGAGAAGTACAGGAACCTATTTAAGATGTTTCTGCTTTATTACACCTCTTCAGTAAAGCATACACTTCACAATACTCTGTGTTTTCTAAAATGGAAGCAAACTCCTTTCTCCAAATGATCAGCTTGAAAAATTGTTAAGATACTTGGATATTTTCCTTCTCTTCTTAACATGAAACCAATGGTAGCCTTAATTCACAAATAAAGATATTATTTATCCACTAATGCAGTGTTGATCTCTCATTCCAACATTCTACATTTACATACATATACATGCATCATCATCATCATCATCGTTTAATGTCCGCTTTGCATGCTAGCATAGGTTGGACGATTTGACTGAGGACTGGAGAACCAGATGGCTGCATCAGGCTCCAATCTGATCTGGTAGAGTTTCTACAGGTGGATGCCCTTCCTAACGCCAACCACTCTGAGAGTGTAGTGGATGCTTTTACGTGCTACACATACATACATATATATGTGTGTGTGTGTGTGTTTGTATATATGTATACATACATGCATACATATATATATATATATATAAAATTTCCAGCATTTGAGAGAATTAGGTATTTAAATAACGAATGCACCAATGTAGTGTTGGCGATAGCATTACTTGTGTATAAACAATGTTTAACAACAAATATGTACTCACTAAAGTAAACACAGATTTGTTCTCTGGATATGCATACATTCACAAGTGGCTGATTGAATATGTGTCATATATATATATATATATATTCATGAAAGACAAGAAAATAGGAATTACATAATTAATCACCTTTATCAGCTCACAGCTGTTTCTGCTGTAAGAAGTTGTGCACTTTGAGCTGGATGCACTGCTTCTTATGGCAGAAACAGATGTTAGCTAATGAAAGTGATTACATAACTCCTGTTCTCTTGTCAGCCATTACTGCACTCTGCGCTAACCTAATGCTTTACTCTAAACCATAACTATATTGAGCTCTAGCATGCAACTAGTTTTTAGTATAGCTGTGCCTAAGCAAAGACATAAAATATGCATATATATACATGTACATATGTGTGTGTATACATACATATATATATATATATATATATATATATATATATATATATATATATATATATATATATATATATATATATATATATATACATATATATATATATACACACACACACATATACATGTACAATATACATATATACTTATATATCTATCTACCTATCTATTTATATATATATATATATATATAAGTCTGAGTTTATGCTTACCTATTTATAGATGGCCTACACATACATATCACTTTCTTAAATGTAGTCCATGAGGTAAAGTTTTAATGACTCTGAACTTTGTGAAAGAGTTCCCCAACACTGAACATTCAATAATCAGCAATTATGCAACCGTGATTGTAGTAATATATGGCATTATACCTTGAGAAGATAACGTCTTCACAACCAGTGCCAAGACAGTTTGTTATAATAGTTTTCTTATAATAAAATATTGCAGTACAGTGAAGAGTAGTTTACTAAGTGAATGGCAACAAACTGTAAATCCACTTACAAAAATCAATATATGCTACTACGAACTTTTAAACACTGCCAACTGCATTGATAGAGTTAATGTGCACTAGACTGATATTCTGCTTCATGTTGGATGTAAGCACCTATAACAGTCATCAAATGATCTCATTACTCTTTTTCTCCTCATCTAGCTAGTTTTTAATTATTATTTATTGAAGTAAGAACAATGAGTTGAGCAGAGTCAGAAAATTAGTAGATTTGTGTGATTGTAGCTTACTTGATGTAGTGAGATTTATAAAGACGGTGGAAGATACCAATCAAACAAGATGATTTCATTTATTTTTTGTATTTCTTTGGACAAAAATACAGAATAATTATGTATATTTATGTATGTGTTTGAGATATATATATATATATATATATATATATATATATATATAGTAGATATAAATCACAATATGTGTGTGTTTATTGACTAACGGATACATTTCCACAATTCTCAACCGATTTTCACCTAACTTTAAACACATTATTTACATTTCAAGGATGGTCATGCACTATAACAGTTATGCACCAAAATAAAACATCTACATGATAACACTTCCAGTCAGTTAAGATCAGAAGCCATGAGAGCCATTGCCCAGTACTGCATCGGAGCTAATCATTATTATTTCCTTTTATCTTAGGTTTTGTTGGAGCTTTTAGAGTCTTGCATGTGTAGCGGGCTTGCTACCTGCAACCTACCATACAATGCTATCTGTTCTTTACAACTCTCTAATATTTTCCTCATTATTCTGGGCATGCCAAAGAGACAAACGTTTTGTAACAGTTCTACCAGGCACTCTAATTCCCCTTGATGTATTCTGATACTGTTCCCAAAGACCCAACAATACTTTGCACTATCTTCACTTTCTTCATTTTCCATAGCCAAGCTATTTCATACTTAAGAAGGTTATATTTATCTAGTTTTTTGCCTTGCTTCTTGACTATTTGTGGGCCAATGAGGCATGCAACAACAACTATATGGCACATGTGGTGCATCTTGTCGACCACCACTAGGTCTAGTCTGTTATGCTCTAGCACCTGATCTGTTTGGACTGGAAAATCCCCAGAGGATTTCGCAAGTTTCCAACTCCATCACTCACTGTGGTTTGTGCTCATATCATGTCTTGCCACTCTCTAGCCCCACTTTTTGTATAATTTCCAATGTAACACTTTTGCTACCTTATCATGTCACCACAACTTGTAGTGGCTCTGGGCAAGTCTAGGGCATTCATTTGTGATATGGACAATGGTTTTGTCCACTCTGTTACAGATGCGATACAGCAGAGACTATTATGACTATTATTATTTCATTGTCTTTGCACAGCTTCTAATGCTGGAGATGTACTACGGTATTAGCTGTCCACTACTAGTGAACTAAGGTAACACCCTTTATTTTTGGAGTACCATCCAGAGTATTCGAGTGGTTCCAAGCAGTGCTGTTTTCTGCAAGTGCTTCACTTTATCACAGCCCCTATTTGTTCCATGTACTTCTCAAGATTTTTATTCATTGTTCCTAAGGCTCCGATAATTATTGGTACTACTGCTACCTTTTTCAGTGACCACAGCTGCCTAACCTCCCAAGCTAACCTGTCATATCTATCAACTTTTCTTTCTTCCTTATCACATACCTTGTTGTCAGCTGGGCATGCTATATCTATGATTCAGCATCATTTGCTTTCTTTCTCAATTAACAATATGTCAGGTTTCCTATTCTCTATCACATGGTCGCACTGAATCATAAAATCATATCCATACTTATGGCATAGTAGCCAGTGAAGATTTTGGACTACTTTGTCATGTCTATGCTTGTACTCTTTCTGTGCAAGACTTTCACAATCACTAACAATATGAGTCATGCTTTTGACCCTCTTCCCTCACATTCTACAGAGGTCTGATGCACTCGTGTGATATATATTCTTTTTTTACTGAGTTGGTATTTAATGCCTGGTCCCGGGCAGCGATGATTGGGCTTTGAGTCTTCTTTTTTAGGTCACCTTGTTGAGCCACCTCCATGATGCTTCCTGGTCTTTTAATTTGTTGAGGGTTTCTTCTCTCACATTGGCTGTTCTTGATTGAAATTCATGTGCACTCTCAAGTAGCAGTATTTTGCCCATTACTATACTCTGAGTTCAAATTCTGCTGGGGTTAACTTTGCCTTTCATCCTTACAGAGTCGATAAATTAAGCACCAGTTTTGCACTGGGGTTGATGTAATCAACTTAACCCAACCAAACAACTTCCAGGCCTTGTGCCTATAGTAGAAAGAATTATTATTATTATTATTATTATTATTATTATTATTATTATTATTATTATTATTATTATTATTATTTATCTGGATCTGTCTATTTTATCTTTGAAACAAATGAACTATTTATTTCCTCCAATGAATGGATGTGTGATAATATCTATGACCAGCCTTGTCTGGTATATTAAGTTTTGGACATTGTGTCTGTTTTCAGTCCTGTATGTCCAATTAAAATCAAAATCAACTACATATTCAAAATTATCTGGAGAATGTTCACTTTAAGACAGCAATTAAATTTAGATTGATATTTCCAAAATCAAAAGCTCTGTATACAAACCATCCTGTAGAAGACTGTAATTTAGGCCCATTAATTATATGTAACTATTGATTTTCATTTCAAGTCACAGCAGAATAATAGAAAGATCATTACATTGAATTACAATGTAAACTACAATCGTATTGCAGAAAGCACATTAGGATCAAAATTGCAAGAATATTTCTGGAAAGTCACCAAAAAAAATGATAATAATAATAACAAAAATATATAAATAGTTGTCTTCAATTATTATATCAGTTTTTCAATTTTCAAGAGATATATTGGCTATTTTTTTTTAAAATGAGTGATTTTTTTTGAATGAAATTATTTTATTCTGGTCGAGGAATGAGTTTAATCATGGGCAAGTACTGAAACCAAATATAAAGAGGATAGCATGTGAGCATAAACACAAAGTTATGGGGTTCCTTTAGTCATGTCAATGATAGAGCTGCCTCTTTATCTAAGGTGCCATGAAATATATGCCAGTAGAATATATGTAAAGTAATTTAATTTAGAAAGGGTGTCCATCGTGCAAGCTGAGCCAAAAAGAGAAATGTAAATAACAGAGGGTCCTCCAAATCATTGAGGTTGAAGCAGAATCCCCAAATATATGCTGACCCTGACTGCTGGGACCTATTCAAGAACCCATTGCCAGCGTGGAAAACAGGTGTAAAATAACGATGATGATGACGACGACGATGACCATAATGATGATAAGTAACAATGAGTATGCCTGATTTATGAAATAATAGAATATTATTAAGAGTCAGCAGTGACCTCTTAAATTTGCAATATCATGCACCAGTATTACTTTGGTTAAAGATTTTTTTCTTTTACATAATTAAAGCACAGAATTCACAGAACACCTATAGATAGGGAATTATATCAAATGATATTGCAAATTTAAGAGGTGACTGCTGACTCTTAATAATATTCTATTATTTTATAAATCATGGAGGCGTGTGGCTTAGTGGTTAGGGTGTCAGTATCATGCTTGTAAGATTGTGGTTTCGATTCCTGGATTAGGCGACACGTTGTGTTCTTGAGCAAAACACTTCATTTCACGTTGCTCCAGTCCGCTCAGCTGGCAAAAATGAGTAACGCAGCGATGGACTGGCGTCCCGTCCAGCTGGGGAACACATACGCCATTGAAACCAGAAAACCGGGCCCATGAGCCTGGCTAGGCTTTAAAAGGGCGCAAGTGGAGACGCAATGGCCCAGTGGTTAGGGCAGCGGATTCGCAGTCGGAGGATCGCGGTTTTGATTCCCAGACTGGGCGTTGTGAGTGTATATTGAGCGAAAACACCTAAGCTCCACGAGGCTCCAGCAGGGGGTGGTGGCGACCCCTGTTGTACTCTTTCGCCCCAACTTTCTCTCACTTTTTCTTCCTGTTTCTTGAGTAACGCTCAGCTGGGGGGAATACATACGCCATAGAAAATGGGAAACCAGGCCCATGAGCCTAGCTAGGCTTTGAAAGGGCGAGCTTTATCGTTATTTCATAAATCATGCATACTCATTGTTAATTATCATCGTTATGGTCATCGTCGTCATCATCATCATCATCATTATTTTACACCTGTTTCCTGTGCTGACAATGGGTGCATGAATGGGTTCCAGCAGTCAGGGTCAGCATATATTTGGGAATATATATATATATATATATATATATATATATATATATATATATAATATATACGTACACACACACACACACATACACACACACACACACACATAATATATATATATATATATATATATATTTATAAAAATTGTAAGCTAGAGGTTATGCAACTGTCTAAGGGATAAATGTATCCATAAGCACTACTGTTGTATTACCTCACAATGTATAGGCCTTGCTATAGCGTTAACAGTAGTTGGTAATTTAAATGGTAAACCATGGTTTAATATATTCAGATAAAAGAAGTGGAACAATAATTAACAATTAGAAGTTGATCATTGGTATTAAAAGGTTATAGTTTAATTTTAGCTAAAAAACATTTACAGCTGTTTCAGTTTGTTATTTTTGAAGTAAATTTGCATTTATCTCATTTCATTTAATCAATATCGTCAGAATGATTTATAGTTTATCAGAGGACATGAGGAAGAGGAAAAGGAAAAGAAAAAGGAAAAAGGAAAAAGCAAAAAAGGAAAAGTTTGTTAAGTCTTTAGGCTTACATTTTTGTGTCCTTTAAGGTTTGACATGTGTGTACATTTCTTCAATTAGATGCTCCATTCATCTAATTGAAGAAATGTACACACACGTCGAACCTGAAAGGACACAAAAATATAAGCCTAAAGACTTAACAAACTTTTTTCCTTTTTCTCCTGTCTATATTGCTCCAATAAACTATAAATTATTCTGATGATGTTTGTCAAATGGAATGAGATAAATGCAAATTTACTTAAAATACAAAGTGAAACAGCTGTAAATGCTTTTTAAACTACAATTAAACTATGATCTTTTAATACCAATGATTAACTTCTAATTGTTAATTGTTATTCCATTTCTTTTCTTATCTGAGTATACATACATACATACATGCATGCATACATACATGCATGCATACATACATACATACATAGAGGCTTTCCAATTGCGTTTTTGGCGGATGGTACACTTAGATGTAAATCATTACAACTTCTATTTATACCGAGAAATGTATTTTAATGTAAATATTTTGTATATTTTCATAAATAAGGCAATGTAACCTTACCTGATCTAATCTATCATCATGGTTGTTTCAGTGAGGGAAGGTTAAGTCAGTTTATTTATGAAGATGAGCAAAATATGCATTCGCTGTATCACTAGGAGGCAGGTTTTCTCAGTAAGTGTTTCTTTCTGTATTTTTTTTTTATATTTACCAATTTAAAGAAATATTGTTGCTATTAATGTAGAGAAATTTATCTTCCTATAGAATTAAAGGAAAAATCCACTGCATGCAAATATGGAAGTTTAATTTAAAAACAAAAACGTTTTTTGTTTTTTAAAATAAAAAATATATTTTAACATGGAATGCTACTATCTTTAATTTGCAGCTTAAGTGAGCCAAAAAGCAGTGAAATGGCTTTTGCAGGGTTTAGAATATATTTATCTGATGGTGGGGGGACTGTACCGCTTAGAGTTCAGCGAATTCTGAGCTTTGGTTTGGTAAAAAAAAATGTCTTATGTATAGCCTTACATAAACTTTTTTTTATCTAACCTTATAAACAGCCCCTCATAGCAGGAAATTGAAATAGGTGCAGGTGTGGCTGTACTTTGTGGTAAGAAGTCTGCTTCCCAACCACATGTGTCTGTGTTCAATGCCACTGTGTGGAATCTTGGGCAAGTACTTTCTACTATGGTTTCAGACTGACCAAAGCTTTGTGAATAGATTTCGTTGATGGAAACTGAATGAAAGCCTGTCGTATATGTGTGTGTGTGTGTGTGCGTGTGTGTGCATGTGTGTGCATGCACACACGCATGTGTGCACACATGCATATTTATGTATATATTTGTGTCTATGTTTGTCCACCAGCACTGCTTGACAACTGATGTTACTTTGTTTGTGTCCCTGTAACTTAGCAGTTTAGCAAAAGAGACCAATAGAATAAGTACAAGGCTTAAAACAAAATGAATACGGGGGTCAATCTGTTTGACAAAAATTCCTCAGAGCAGTGCCGTAGCATGGCCACAGTCAAATGACTGAAAGAAGTAAAGACAACCTTATTAACAGCCTCTCGTAACAGGAAAGTGGAATACTAATGATTGCTATCAGTGTAACAGAGATCAGGGAATTTAGTTCATGATGTTTATTTGGAATAAAATATAATGCAATATGTGAGTGTTTTAACTATATTACTAACATACACATGTAAATCTTTAACTGATCATCAGAAATCTGTAAAATATAGAAAGAATGCCCAGGGTTGTGCAAACTGAAATCTAACTTCAAACATATCCATGAAAGCTAGTACATAATATATGAATGTGAAACTATTTGAAATTAAATATAGTGTATAACATATTACTGAAGTATTTGATTGGTTGATCACCAAAGTTAACAAATAAGTTACCTTAAAGAGAATGAAACTGAAAAGAAGGTGAAAGTATATCAAACGAAGTTCATGACCCTAATCAGGAATGTTATGACTAACTTTACATGAAGTTTTATTTGACAACTTGAAGAAGTCAAAATACTTGTTATTAATTGATGAATCAAGTGATATAAATGTCACAAAACTATTGTACTTATGTGAAAGATTTTTCTTATTAGCATCAAAGAGTGCAAGCAAATTTTGGAAGATAATTCAGGTACTATGAACAACTAGCAAAAGTATTTCTAATTAAAATTGATTTCTCAATGAACAACATAGATACAAATAATAGCATTAGACTTGAGACAGACAGAACAAATAATTGGTTAATATAATTCAGTGTTTTCAAGACTGAAATATGAACCTAAATATTACAATTGTAAAATGTATGTGCCACAGTTTGGAATTATCATGCCAAAAGGCTTGCTTTCTAATTTAACATTTTTGATGTGTGAAATTACAAATTGATTCAGTGTTGGAGCCCTTCATCAAAGAAAATTTATTATGATGGAAATTCATGCCACTAAAATTTACCAGACCAAGCTTGGCTTATTGGTTGATCAGAAGGAAATGTCTATAGATGATTTTGCAGTAATGAGAGGATTTCAAGGTGTACTTTATCTCTATTGAAGGAAAGGAAAAGAATTACAAGACATATACTCTAAATGATATGCTTTCTGATGAAATTAATAAACCGATTCTTCACTGTTTTCTTGAATTCTGAATCTGCAAATGCAGCTTTTCAAACTTCAAATGCCACCCTAGCAAACAATTTAAAACCTCGAGGAGTTAAGAAACTTTGCACTACTAAAATTGAACTCCAGCAAAGAAAAGATCCAAGGGACTTTTTCTGTGATGCTAAACTCAGATAAAGTTCAACATGACCTGAAAGGCAACAACTTAAGCATAGAGAAAAAGATGGTGATGAAACAGTACTGCTTTGAGTTTTGATTAAAATTATAAAGCAAATCAAAGAAGGGATAATAAAAGTGGGTCTATGAAAATGAAATATATAAAGTATATTTTACTCCAGATATCATTCTTTCTCACACTAGATTTAAGTTTACTGAAATCAACACTGATAAGTTAATCAACTAAAGGCAATTTGATATGATATTTGTTTCAAATGACTAGGAAGAAAATGGAACGAAAACGCAATAGAGGGCATTAAAACGTTTGGACAGATAGACGACACAAAGGTGGACAAGATAAACAACAATTAGAAGGACAGGCAAAAAGAGACGGGTCATTCTTGGTTTTCTTTCATCAGTCAAGTACCAGATGTCACAAAAGGGTTGTAAGTCCAAAAATGTTGCTTTTTCAGAAAACGAACAAATAGTTTCATCATTCCATTCCTTTTTACATTACCAACAATTTTAGCTTAACAATAATACTTTGTTCAGAGCATGAAATCGTAACTCCATGTTAATATGATATTTTCAGTCAGAAATATTTTTGAAAAACTGTCGTATGTGGGACTTGCTGCCTTTAAAAAATTGTTAAACCATTGTGTTACACATTGACGCTTTTCATACCATGGCATCTGAAGCAGCTGGAGTTACATTAGTTAGAACAAAAGAACTGGCTATTGTAAGCAATGTTAAATATTGAAAAAATGCATTTGGCCAAATTTGAACATATGACAGTTTAACATAATAGCAACGATATATATATATATATATATATATATATATATATATATATATATATATATATATATGTATGCATGTATGTATGTATATATAGATATATGTGCATATGTGTGTATGCGTGTGTATATGTGTGTGTGAGTGTGTACATGAATGCGTGTTCATATTTTCTTGTCTTGACACTGTTCTATATGTAAACAAGTGTTGCTGTCATACGAGCAGTGTCTTTTGCTTCAAAATGGATGAAGGGTGGTGACAAGATTATCTTACTGAAGAAAATCTACCTCAATATATTTATGTGACCCATACAGACATGGAAAATAGAACATTGAAATAAGGACACTGATGATGATGATAATGAAACTTTATAAGATAATTCCAGACATTTTCTGACAATTCCAGCAATAATAGCATCAGCTGAAATATCTTTTAGCAAACTTAAACATCAAAATCATTTTAAAGTCTACCATGTCTCAAACCCATCTTGATGGTTTAGCAAGGGTTAAAATCAGAGTTAGGGCTAGGGTTAGTTTTAGGCTAAGTATTGAATGAAGCAGCACCAAAGAAATTGATCTTACAAATGTTAGGAATTTTGCAGATAAAAATGTCACAAAAGCTAATCCCATTAGCTGATTAGGCTTATCGTTGCTTTGTATAAAAGATATAGAAGATATTGTTATCTGGTTATTCTGGTGCTCAGGGAATAAATATTTATAAATGTTTACTGGTGGCCATATTCAGATAGCTTTATATTAGCCATCATGTTCAATTATGCTTTCATAATCATATGCTAAAATGTGTTTGCTTTGTTCCTATTTTCTGGTTATCTATTTTTCTCTTTCAAAGAAGGAAAAAGTAGTCTTTATTGAAAAGAGTTAAATGATGACTGAAGGTCCATTTTCATCTTAAATGAGAGGAATCCTTCCAGGCCTTCAAATTAGCCATGTTTTACCTTGAAAAAATTCATTTAGAAGCCCTGGTCATATACTACATGCAGACCACAAAAGATATAACCACCACCTTATGAGCTGTATGTGTTCTGTGTAATCTATGATGACCGGGATGATATTAGAGGTGCTTATATATGATAGACAGTAGGCTATCAACATGATACATGTCAGATCTTTTAATACAGTTGGTAGCATTCAAAATATGCATATATGCACATGTGTGTATTTTGTGTGTGTGTGTGTGTGTGTGTGTGTGTGTGTGTGTGTGTGTGTGTGTGTGTGTGTGTGCATGCATGTGTGTGTGTGTGGGGCATGCGCATGCATATATATAAACAGCTCTGCATAGAAATACATGGATAACAAACTGCAGTCAGCAATTCTTGATATTCAACAAATATTTTGAGCAATTTATCTGTTGGACATTTTCAGCACAAAATTCTTAAAAAAGAACCAAATATTTCTCACATCACATCCTAACATCTTAAATGAAAAGGGCCACTTTAGATAATGGGACCCTAGATACACTCAGATTAAACATCGCCAGTCTGTAGGAACAGCTGAGTGCTGCTTGTTTCTGCTGTTACAGTTGTTGGTGTTGCTGTCATGGTAGGATTCTGCTTCATAGGATGTTTTTGTAGGGATTGTTGTTGCAACTTTTGGTTTTCTGGATGCTGTTCTTGGGGTAGTCGTCATAGAATAGGCATTCCTCTAGCTCCCTTTTGTTATTGTTGTGTGCAGAAGGCTTTCAAATGTGAATCTGACCCACAAGTGTGGAATCTTAGTTTCCTGCCTTCTACCATGACCTGAAGTTGTGTTCCATTTGGCAGCGCAATGAGCTCAAGGATCTTGTCCAGGGATATTGGTTTTACTTGGATCAAAATCTCCAACCCAATGCCAACCAGTTTCCCTTATAATATTTTTTAATATCCAGAAGCATGTCTGGGCCTTCGATTGCTACACACATGCCCAACCACCAAATGTCTAATTCTTATTTCTTTACTGCCCATAAGGGGCTACACACAGAGGGGACAAACAAGGACAGACAAACGGATTAAGTCAATTATATCGACCCCAGTGTGGAACTGGTACTTATTTTTCGACCCTGAAAGGATGAAAGGCAAAGTCAACCTCGGCGGAATTTGAACTCAGAATGCATCGGCATACGAAATACTGCTAAGCATTTCACCCGGTGTGCTAACATTTCTGCCAGGTCACCACCAAATGTCTAATTCTGGTAGCACATCTGTAATTTTAATCTCCACCACCCGCTGACCAAGGTATGTGAGGAGAGGGAGTAGATCTTGATGTTTGCAATGGACCATTGAATGTTTTGGGGCCAGTGCCTCTGTGAAGAACCTTACTTCTACAGAACCATATTGTCTTCTTCATGTGAGGAAGTTCATTTACTCTTCAAGTATTTCTTTACATGGATGTGTGGTGCATTGAAAATTTTAGTGACACACATCTATAAACAATGGTCCTCCTGGCAGTCTTCTCCATCAAATCTGAATCTTAGTTTTTCTATCCCCTTCTGCTTCTCTCAGGTATGTATGCTTTCTGACCGCAAAGACTTGCTCCTGTAATTTTGTTACTCCTGCAAAGGAGTTGATATCCTTATTGTTGCTGTTGTTGAAATTGTTGGAGTTTATCTATGTATATGTATACATATATAGACACACACACATACATACATACATACATACATACATACATACATACATACATACATACATATATACATACATATACACATACATACATATATGCATACACACATATGCACATACACATACGTACATACACATGCACACTGTGGAAGCCTCTTATTACAAACGCAGATAATTTTGCCAAATGGTTATCGCTGTCTAAATGACTTTGTCCTAAAATGATCCCAGCAAGCAACAAATACTACTTCTTGTTCGTGAGACAAATTCCAAGTTGTTATTACTTTCATGAATTGACAACATATTCTTGTAGAACCATTTAATAACTTTCGCACTATCACTAACTATTAAATAGATTACTAGAAATACATTCTCATTTCAACTCAATTCACATCACATTGTTGAATTTTTTCAATACTCACTATATTTCTCCTTTCAGCTTTTCTCTTTATTCAATATTTTTATTTCTATATAGATATTTTTTATATTTTCTTTGTTCTCTTTTTTATTTTAATCGTAATGCATAGTTTTTTCTCTATCAGGACATTGACTACTAAAATCAAAGGCATTTTTTTTTCACCATTTTCTCATTCATTTTATCATTATTGAACCATTTTATTCATTATGGCCCATTATTACATGATTCCCGTTTGGCATTTATTTGGCTTTTTCATTTTTTTCTTAGTTGTTTGCATGTATTTTACAATTTTTGTTGGTGTATGTGTTTTGTGTATGCAAGTTTCTGTGTGGATATGTGTCTGTATATCTATATTTGAGTGTCTTTATACAAGTATCCGTGTGAAAGAATTTGTATATGTGTTAATATATTTATGTGCTTGCTTGCGTCATTGTATTGTCTGTATGTGTATATTTGTGCATGTGTTTGTGTGTGTGTGTGTTTGCATGTGAGCTTTGCCACTTTTGTTATTTTATAATTTCTGTTAAATTTATTTATTTTTTCATTCTATTAAATTCATATATTCTTTATTTATCTGTTTTTATTAATATTATTTATTATATATTTTTCCAGTTTTTGTTCATAATCCGAAATAAAGATACAAACATCAAATCATATTTCTGTGAAAAATGATAAATGTAAAAAGAAATTAAAAAAAACAAAATAGCCCTCATTTCTCCATTATAGTGCAAAGCTAGATTGTCATCACACAAGCCTTTATATATGTGTGCTTATATTATGGCTGCTACAAATAATTCTGATGAAGGTTAGCAGCTTTTTCCTGTTATTTTGCAAAGAAGATTGATTTATGTGATGGTGGCAAATCACAATATAATAATGGCGTCGTACTGAAAAGAGAAGTTCAAGCAGTCATGCAAAAAATAAAGTAAAAAAGTAAAAAAGAAGTAATGACAAGAGAAGTAATAATACCTACATCTCTGTTTGGCTTTTATTTTTTGAATTTCACACCAAAAGAGAAAGATTTGGTTTCTAACCCAGAAACATAACTGTTTCATTGGAATTTACACAACATCAAGTAAGTTGCCATATATATATATACATGGTATATTTGCATATATGTCTGTGTGAATGTATATATGTGCTTATGTTTACAGATGTGTATGTGCACAAGCATAGTTATCATTGCTTGAGTAGATCTCTATGTTTTGACTTATGTATGTGTGCACATGCATAGCTTTTGTGTCTGCATGTATGCATATACACTTACAGGTTATCTTCTAGAATACTTCATATATTTTTACATTGTCATTAATGGCTTGTGGCTGTAATTTGTTAATGAACCATGTCCTCACCTGTGTCCAATAATGATAGGTGTGAATCTAAAGCTGTAGCCTGACTGGAGTAACTGCAAATTCCTCATTAGTTTGGCATGGATGTATTTTTTAACTAATCTCTACCATTTTGTTAACATCTATCTGCTTGGCAACTGATCTCCACCACTGTGCAAAACTTTTCTCTATTCCTGTCAAAACTTTTATGCTTGTGTTTTATTGAGGCTTGACTGGAACATTCCATTGGCATTCATACATGTTATTAGTGATTACACCCTCTACATCACTGTAACCTTATATTTCATCCTTTAGACTTAACTCTTGCAGATTGCATTGTACAATGTTTTAGCCATAATATCATTGTTCATAGGAAGATAATACTGTGATGACGTTTCCAGGCAACTACTTGGCATGTGGATGATAACCTCCATGTTAGCATTTGATGTTTTACTACCATCACCATCCATTTTGAACATCAGGTATTTTGTTATTCCTTGTTCCTATATTGCCAAAAATATACCCTTCAAAACGAAAGCTGGTATACTGGTTACTTATTCAGAATAATTTGGTTACCAGTGCTACAGTCACTTTGAAACTTTCTGACAACATAGCCATGTATGGACCTTTTTCTTTTATTATCTGCTACAACAGGGTTTTGTAACTTCTCTGGACGTGTATCACTGGTCATCAGTCTGGGAATAATTTCTGAGGAATTCCTATCCATTTCTCATAATTTTTATGTGCCACATGTTTATAAACTTGATCCATAGATGCACTTCAAAGTTTGGTGGTTAATAGCTGTTGTTGAATGGATATGAAGCAACATTCAAAAGCTATTTGAATTGATGTCAAATCCTTACTTCCTTGTCTTTTGTACACATATACTTGTATGTATCTATCTGCACATATCAGTTTATGTATGAACGTCTTGCCTATAGTTGATCTGTATGTGTTGACTTACACCCAGAACCACACTAATACCTTAGGAGTGAAATTTAAGATTTCTCAGTATACTGTGAATGGATTTTGTTTAAACTTTTCCCAGCTGGTTTGCACACTATGACAACACCATCGTTATGTTTTTATTATTCTGTGTAACATCCTTTCTTTTTTGTTTTCAGATTCTTCAGTTTTTGGGTGAACCACATTAACAGTTTTGAATGGAAATAGCCCATTTAGACATTTTTTTTCAGAAAATGAAGGTTAATGATACATATTAAGTATACATTGAGTATATATTTAACATTCATTTAATTTTATAACACTTATCAACATAATGAATTATTGAGCCACATGAGCATCATTTCGATGGATAACTTCAAAAACTCTATTAGTCATGGAATCTACCAATTTCTTAACAGTAGCAGGTTGAACTGCCTCTGCCGCAGGTTTGATGGTTGCCCATAAGACATCTTTCAATATATATATATATATATATATATATATATATATAGCTATCTATCTATGTATATGAAGCTAATCCGAATCATGTGGATTTGTTATTTTTTTCTCTTTACCAACGTAAAAAAAGCATGTTACTGTCTGGGAAATATTTATGGTAGTGGAAAAGGTATTCTAACTACTATTTCTAAATTTGGTGCGTGGCAAGGCAATTAGCTGACCCCCGATTATAATTATGCTTATGGTTATAGTATATTTGTACGTGTGTGTATATATATGTATATGTATATATACATATATATATATATATATATATATATATATATATATATATATATATATATATATATATATAAATCCCAAAAATGGTACAAGAATGCAACAGACTACAATAAAACATCCAGACAGACAGACAATACAAAGACAGACAGGAAATACAGTAAAAGGATGGAGAGGAAACAAGGATGGGTCATTCATGGCCTTCTCTCTTCAGTCAAGTTTTCAGATTATCTTTATAAATAAATAAATATATATATATATATATATATATATATATATATATATATATATTTCTATTTATATATATTTATAAATCACACAAATAAAATTAGTAAGAATATCAGAGAAGCAGGAAACAAACTAATAATATAGAGAGTTTGACAAGTGAAATGTGCAATATTGGATGAAGTGTTCCATGAAAATATGTACACCCGTGGAAGAAACATGAGAGAATATAAAGTATTGAGTGATAACCTTTATCAAAGAGAAGAAATAAAAATATAACAGGTGAAAGATAAAGAAAAAAATATGAAATAATGAATTTTTGACATCTGTTTACAAGTCAAGCTTAGTGTAATATACATAGGTATATAAATATACATATATATATTGTATATGTATATACGTATGCGTAGGCTTGAAAGAAATCAAGCTGGTATGATCAGATGGATGTGTAATGTTAGTGTGCACGCATGACCGAGTGTAAGTGCCCTGAGAGAAATGTTGGACATAAGAACATCAGATGTGGTGTGCAAGAGAGACGACTGTGGTGGTATGGTCATGTATTGCATATGGATGAGAAGATCTGTGTGAAGAAGTGTCACTTCCTAACAATTGAAAGAACCCATGGAAGAGGGAGACCCAGAAAGACATGGAATGAAGGGGTGAAGCATGACCTTTGAACGTTGGGTCTCACAGAAGCAATGACAAAAGACCGAGAACTCTGGAGATATGCTGTGATTGAGAAGGACCTGGCAAGTAAAGTGAGATCATAGCCGTAGCCTATACCAGTGTCGTATAACCAGCCCATTTAAAAAGTACCTTTGAATCATCGAGCGACACACCATGCTTGAGGAGACTTATTGAGTCAAGTAAAATCAAAATCAAAATCAAAAATCAAATCACAATCAAATGAAGGTGGTAGGGGTTTACATCCCTACTTGCAATATATACAGGGTGCAGATTACATCGATAACCAGCTAGAGGAGGCTCTTCCTGGGTTAAATCTGGTGGTAATGTTGAATAGCCATATTGGCATGGCAATAAACATTACTTCTATATTATGTTCAAAATATTATTTTCTTGTTGGTATATGATACATATTTGGCACTTCCAAAAACAGAAAAACAGTTTGTTTACATATGCTATTGCATTTCACATAAGTTATGTATTTAGCATTTAATTTTACAAGAGTTTATTGTCAGCAGGCAGTGTAGCTTAATGGTAGAGTACTCAGCTGGTATCTGAGACGTACAGGTTCGAGTCCTGTGGCTGTCTGCTGACAACTTTTTCTGTCTTATATGGGCAATACACTCAAATCTCTCTGCATACTTCATGCTTCCAAAAACCATAAAAAACGTTTGTTTACATATGTTGTTGCATATATATATGTATATGTGTGTTTATATATAAATATATGTCAGCATTTATTTTAAATTTGGATATACACCTTGTAACAAAATGTTTCAGCTACTTGATGTCAGCTTCTCAACAGTTATGATAGGATTTTGTTCCACCAGAGCTTGCAGGATGTCCTCATCAAGTTCTACTGATCTTCCAGGATGAGACTTGTCTTCTAGGCTGTAGTTTCCAGCTTGGAATTTCTGGAACCACCTTTGACACTGGCTTATGCTTATTGACCAATACCCATATACTGCATTAATATTCCTCACACTTACCATTGTGTTATTGCCGTTATTGAACTCATAAAGCAAAATATGCTGAATATGTTCCTTTGCCGCTTCTATTGTATCCTTGAAAAAATAACTGTTAGAATTGAGCTGCACTCTTCAAAAATTGCACTAAGAATAAGAACAGGGTAAAATTACTACCTGCTTTTATAGCAAGTTGATGTAGATGGTTTATCCCGTTCCCCCTCTGACTTTTAGTTCATGCAATTGAAAAAACCGCATTATTTATGGGATGACCCAATGTGTTTCAACCAATATATTCATTCACTCGAAAATTCCGATAGAATGTTGCATACATATATCTATATATGCACATGCATAGATACATGCATACAAATACACACACACAAGCAGACAAAATTGCATATAATAATATATGCAAGTACATAAATGTGTATATGTGATTGTGTGTATGTGCGCATGACATGTTAATACATACATAATGATAAAAAGAGACAAACGTTGCTGATTTGTCTGAAATGACATCTACACTGCTGTACTAACGACACTGTCAGACTTCATATCTAACATTATCATCACGAAGTTAAGGTATTAATATTTATTCATTCTATGCATTTACATGACAGATGTAATTAAGGGCTTGACCTCTTACCATCCCCTAATTAAGTGTCAGTACATTTCAATTAAAAATAAATGCTAATGAAATTTATCATGAATAAACAATTCCTGGGGGCTGGGGGCTTTGGTTGCATTGTATGAAAGGAATGAAACTTGATATAACAAGGAACAATGATATATCTTTGGCAGGATTTGGCTCACAGGATTTGTAGCTTACATTTATATTCATGATTAGGTATGTACTGTCCTCCTCCTCCTCCTCCTCCTCCTCCTCCTCCTCCTCCTCCTCTTCATCATCATCATCATCATCATCATCACTTAACGTCCGTTTTCCTCGCTGACATAGGTTTGACAGTTTGACATGGAGCTGGGGAGGCCAGGGTCCACACCAGGCTCCATTGTCTGCCCTGGCACGTTTGCTATGGCTCGATGCCCTTCTTAATATCAACCCTTCCACTGAGTGCACAGGGTGGTGTTTTATGTGGCACCAACAGCAGTGCTTTTTATGTGACAGTGGCACCAGAATCAATTCAAAGTGGCACTGGCTTTTGTCCCGTTTGGATGGTGCTTTTTATGTGCTACCAGCACGTGGCTCACAACTATAAATTCCATTTGATTTGATTTTGATATTGCTGATGTTGATGTACTTGACTCAATAGGTCTCTTCAAGCATAGCATGTCACCCTACGATCCAAGGTACTTTTGAGTGGGCTGGTTATGCGACAGTGGCATACGTTACAGTTGTGGACTCACTTTATTTGCCGAGTCTTCTCAGTCACAGCATATCTCTAGAGGTCTCGGTCTTTTGTCCTTGCCTCTGTGAGACCCAATGTTCGAAGGTCGTGCTTCACCACCTAATCCCATGTCTTCTTGGGTCTCCTTCTACCCTGGATTCCTTCCACTGTTTGGGAGTGGCACTTCTTCACACAGCTCTCCTCGTCCATCTGCAGTACATGACCATACCACCACAGTCGTCTCTCTTGCACACCACATCCGATGCTTCTTATGTCCAACATTTCTCTCAGGGCGCTTACACTCTGTCGTGTGTGCACACTGACATTACACATCCAGCAAATCATGCTAGTTTCATTTCTTGCAAGCCTACGCATGTCTTCAGCAGTCACGGCCCATGGATGGAAAATGATAATGTGAATAAACATCAAAAGACAAGCGAGCTGGAAGAAAAGATGAAGATAAGAAGAATCAGCTACAGTGTGGTATGTAAGGGAGAAAACTCCACTAGTATGGGGTAGCTATACATACAAACGATATCAGTTGTATACAGAAATGCTGTGATTTTGAGGTGTATGGCACCTGTGGAACAAGGTGAGTGGGAAAGAAGCAGGACCTTATGGTGGAGGTCAAAAGAGCTATGAGGAATAATGAAGTGCAATACTAGAAAAGAGATGACCACCAGTGCAAAAATAGCAAAGCAGTTGTTAAAATAATGGTGAGGGTAAGGCGGCAAGGCGGCAAGCTGGTAGAACTGTAAGCATGCTAGGTAAAGTGCTTAGCAGTATTTCATTCATTGTTACATCTTGAGTTCAAATTGTGCTGAGGTTGATTTTACCTTTCATCTTTTCAGGGTTGGTAAAATAAGAACCAGTTGAGCACTGGGGTCCATGTAATCAGCTAATTCCCTCTCTCCGAAATTGCTGGCCTTGTGTCAAAATTTGAAATCAATATAATGGTGAGGGCAATGAAGTTTATAATATATATTACTGGGTTTCTTTACCCAATGTACTTTTTTTACATCCCTATTTACTGACTTATTTATTAGCTTCTTATCTTCTGTCTTCTTCATTGTGTCATGCCACCTATGTAACAAAAGATAGCATCTGATTTGTCTGCATTCATACACTTTCATCGTCTCCATTATCATTATTACCCTACAACTCTCTCGTTATCCTTATCCCACAACTTTACTCCTTCTTTCCTCTCCTTTTGGTCCCAACGCCTGTGTAAAAAAAAAAAAAGCAATGGATCTGTCCATATTCAGCAAAGCAGTTTGTCACCTTTTATTGCAAACAATCATTCCCCCGTCACCCTATATCATTTAGTTAACATCTGCATTTTAAATAATCCAAATGATTGGGGTTTCTCTGTGCTTGAGAAGACCTGTCCATATCAGTAAATAGATAGACCCAAAAAGCATATCATTTATGTCAATGTCCTTGCACCCAATCTGTCACTGTCAAGCCTTCCTCATAATTCATCTTCTGAACACCTATCCCTCAATTGCGCTTCTAACTAGGACACTATTTATGTAATTAAATGACAGAAAAACTGCACATGTTTCATTGCCATTTTTTTCTACCACTTATCACTCTCCTTGGGACCATTTTCTTTTGTAACTTAGCAGTTTGGCAAAAGAGAACAATAGAATAAATACTAGGCTTACAAAGAATAAGTCCTAGGGTTGAATTGATCGACTAAATGTGGTGCTCCAGCATGGCCACAATCAAATGACTGAAACAAGTAAAAGAATAAAAGAATAAAAGAATATGCGTTTGTATGTATAAAACAGCCCCCTAGTATTATTGAAGAAACTTTGCTCAATTCAAATTATTCCAGATAGATCTAACAATATTATAATACCATGTTACTCTTTGTAGTTACTGAGTCAGTCTTTGAGGAAGTAACAAAGTCATGTATTGCTTTGTGATTGTTACCCTATAAATGATCTGCTGAAATTTGATCTCATAAACTACCTATTTCCTTACATTTACAGACATTAAGCTGGTAAACCTGCAATTAACCTGCTATGACCATTATAATAGAAATCCAGCCTTGAGAAGCACTAGTGAAAGAAATTGATAAAATTAAACGAATGCTAGTCAGTAAGAGAAATATAAATGATTTAGTACATCAAACTATACAATAATGCAAAAACAAATTCAACACAGTAAATGCAACAGATACTTCTGTCAGTAAAAGCAAACATAATGGTCTAAAATGCACCATTACTATGGAATAAATGAACACATAAACAACTCACTAAATGGAACACAACATACATTAGACCTAATCATAACTAGCATTTATAATACATGACAAAACCACAAAAAAATCTTCTCATCATCAACTACAAACTACAAGCATTCTAATTTCTGAATAAACTTCAGATGACTAATGTAATTTATAGATTCATAAACAAACATGGTAGTTGTGAATTTCATGAAGTTACAGTGGACTTTGAAGTAAAACATTTTTATGCCTGCTGACCTTGCATCTACAACACAGAGCTGTTGCAATACAGCATAAAACAAAACTAGAACGAGAAACAATAACAATGAGAACAGAACCATCTTATATTAAATTACTCTCAAAGTTAGAAGTTTTGTAATGGAAAATATGGTGATATATGAGTCAAACATCAATGCACAAATATTATAGTTTGCAAGAAAATAAGATCAGAAAATCATTCATTAATTACTGAAAGAAAACTGAACAGTAAAATATTTAAAGAGGAAGTGCGACAGTTAAAGTAAATGCAGTTACCAGAAGGGAAAGAAAAGGTCCAATGTTTTGACCCCAGGCCCTTCATCAAGGTAGAGAAGGGAGAGTTCTGTGTACCATAAGTGAAATGTAGCTTCATTATATTTCATTTGCAGCATGTGGAACTTGCTCATCTCTTCCTAAATTTCATTTGAAGTGTGTGATGTTCTCTCTTCTGTTCTTTGATAAAGTGACTGAACTTGAACTATTGGAGTTTTATTTTACTTACAGCAACTAGATTTATTTTAAGTAACTAAATCCGTATTCATAGATATCATGAATTTATTATTATAAAGAAATAAGAAAAATCAATGTTAAAATCTAAAACTGTGATATAGTTGTGTGTTCAATGAATAATCTTTAATAGAAAATCTATATTCATATATGCATATACAGCTTCTATAATATAAAAGATATATATATCTGTGTGTGTAAGTGTATGTGCACTACAGGTTTCTTTCACCTACCATCTTTCAAATCCTCTTACAAAGCTTTGGTTGGCCCAGGGATGTAGTAAAAGACAATAGCTCAAGGTGCCATGTTGAGCCTGAGACCTGGTGGTTGGGAAGTAAACTTCTTAATCACACAACCACACCTGTATATTATACTTTGAATGCAAGTGTAGATGTATTGAACAATATGTAAATAAGTCTTTATCAACGGTGAATCTAGAAGTGAATCCAGCTGTTGATAATAACTCGTAATACATTGGGTTCAAAACTCCTTCAGTTACAGAAGATACGTGGACCATGTCTCACAGGCATTGTTTTATAAGATACTATTTAAAATAGAATTCACTTTGAGATGCTTTGTTAATAAAGACCTATTTACACACACACACGCAAGCACAACACACAAATGCACAGACATACACAGATGTATATGAGAGCATATATATATATATATATATATATATATATATATGTGTGTGTGTGTGTGTGTGTGTGTGTGTGTGTGTGTGTATGTATGATTTATATATGCAATATTAAAAATAAGGATTACTCTGAAGTAGCAGCAGCATTAACTTTAATTTGATAATTATATACTGCCATTCAAAGACCAACAATTGCTTCAATGTTAAGGAAATATATTCAGAATTATCCAACAGAATATTCCTCTAATTTCTTATCTTATAAGAACTTTATTGGATTTATATGTTAACTGTTGAATAACATATTCTGAATACCTGAGTGTGAACTGGTAATCATTTCAGCGTAAACCCTTACTTTTTACTAAGATATATATATATATATATGTGTGTGTCCCCATGTGTGTGTGTGTATATATATATATATATATATATACACACACACATGCACATACATACATATGTATATGTGTGTGTGTATGTATGTGTTTATATATCAGGTCATTAAGAATGAAATATCCAATTTTGAACTGAAAGTTTATTTTACTCTATCTCAACAAAAAGCAATGCAGTTAATCAAAGTCGGCACCTAAATTATCAACACAATTTTGATTTTTTATTGTAGCTTATTTATGCCAGCAACAAAGAATTCTGGAGAGCAAGATGAAATTACAAAAGGCTGTTTTTGCATCTTCTTCATATTTGAAGATTTTTTTCTTGCAAAAAGTTGTCTAATACCTGGGAAACATGATAGTCAGTTGGTGCAAGGTCTGGTGAATATGATGGATGACAGTACTTCCAGGTTCAGCTCCTGTAACTGGAGTAGCATTCTTTGTGCAACATGTTGTTGAGCATTGTCTTGCAAGAGAATTTGTCTGTCTCAGTTGACCAATCTCATTTGTTTAATTGCAAGTTCACTCATCATTTCATCCAACTGGTTGATGTATACATCCACTGTAATTGACTAACCAGGTTTCATGAAGTTGTAGTGGATGACACCAGTACTGGACCACCAAACAGACTCCATTAGTTGGTTTTGGTGAATATTCTTTTTTGGATTCTGTTTTCGCATTTTGTTTCTATCCAACCACCATGCAGAATGCTTGCTATTGTTGAAAAGAATCCATTTTTTATCATGTGTAACAATAAAATACAAAAATGGTTTGCTTTTATGCTGTGACAGCAAAGAACAGCAAGTTCTAAGACAATGTGTCATTTGATGCTTGTTCAGTTCATGTGGTACGCACTTGTCCAGCTTCTTTACCTTGCCGATTTGTTACAGATTGTCCAATACATTTGGAGTTGAAACATCAAATCTCACTGCTAATTCACGCGTAGTTTGAGATGTATCTATTTCCACTACATGGGGCTGATTTTCAAGAGTAAGGTCACCAAACCAGAACTTCTCAAACCATCAACATATAGTACACTCGTTCGCCACATCTTCAGCAAACACCTCATTGATGTTTTGAGCGGTCTGGAATGCACTGGTTCCATGATGGAACTCATATTCATAAACAATATGTATTTCTGATCCATCTATGGGTTTACAAAATTTGATTTACCAGAGAAAACTCACATTATAATCAGACACCGTACAAATCAGTACATGGACTGACTCCAAATACTGCACATATACACATACATGCAAAAATACCTTGTTGATTTTGATGAAATTCCAATAAAGAAGCCTTCGGTCTACGTTAGAAACCAGATCTTTCTCTATTGGCAAGAAATCTTGAAATAAAACTGAATAATTTCATACATGTCTATCTATCTGTCTGTCTGTCTGTCTGTCTGTCTCTGTCTCTGTCTCTCTCTTTCTCTTTCTCTCTGTTTATCTATCTATCTATCTATCTATCTGTCTCTCTCTCTGGCTGCCCGTCTGTCTGTCTGTCTGTCTGTCTGTCTGTTTATCTCTCTCTCTCTCTCTCTCTCTCTATCTATCTATCTGTCTCTCTGGCTGCCCGTCTGTCTGTCTGTCTTTCTGTCTGTATGTCTGTTTATCTA